>NW_025764719.1:477459-693785 GCF_019669845.1 Emericellopsis atlantica
ACACACCCCCACAAAAAATACCAAACACCCCCCCCCCCCCCCCCCCCCCCTGTGTCATGTTCTTCAACCTCATCTCTTTCTTTTTTTGCCCCCCCCCCCCCCCCCCCCCCCCCCCCCGGAATCGCGCTCCTCGAACGCGACTAGGGCGCATTTGCCAACGCCGGAGCTTTCATCTGGTCCACTCGACACTTCACCTGCGCATTATTAATAGTCAAACGTCGCTCTTCCAGCACCGCATACCCCGTCGCTTCCGCCGCTCGATATGCGCCTGTCGATACATAGTACGATTTAATATACTGATTGGGTGTTAGTCGGTCGAGGACCATCTAGGATCACCACCATGGCTTCGGTTCAGGGAGCTCCCGGGGTTCAGCACCCCGGTGCGCCGATGGTCATGAACGCAACCAAGCAGCAAGCTGAGGAAGTCTTCAAGGTATGCCGTCGAAGGTGTCGCAGTTGCCGGTTCACACGCGCTAACTGGTTGCTCAGAAACTCAAGCAGATGAGGGACAATGGCGTGTCCAACACTGATCCAGATTTCATGAAGGCCACGCAATGGTTGACGCAGTTCCAGCAGCAGCACCAAATGCGCAAGAACAAGCAGCAGCTCATGCAACAGCAACAGCAACAGCAGCAGCAGCAGCAGCAGCAGGCGGCCGCCGCCGCTGCCGCCACTGCCAACGGCAACCTGAACGGTGCGCCAAATGCGGCAGCTCACCAACACAATCAAAACTCGACTTCGAACGCTGCCGGTGCGACGCCATCAAGTGGCACGAACGCGTCCGCCCCTGCGAATGGGCCGTCGAACTCGTCCAACAGTCACTTTTCGCAGGAACAGCTTGGCTTGCTCCGAACCCAGATCTCAGCGTTCAAGATGCTGGGAAAGAATGCCGGACTTCCTGTCGGTCTGCAACGATCCATCTTCCACCAACGTCAAAAACGCCAGGCCGCTCCGACCGTTGCGTCGAGCGCCGCACCGAAATCCGAGCCCAGCGAACAAGACGACAAGGACAAGGGTGTAGCAGGTCATGGCGAGGCTGCACCAGACGCCGATGAGTCGGCGCCTCCCAAACCTCACAAGTACAAGACTGTCAAATCACCCACGAGCATGCTTCAGCCGACAATCAAGCACTTTGAACACTCACAACGCAAGAATCGCTGGTTCATCCCGGGGGCTTTTCCCACCGGCATCGACTTTGATCACTTGCGGTACGAGAGGGAGGTCGTCGTGTTCAACAGGATGAGCCAGAGATACAACGATCTGAAGAACCTCCCTGGGAACATGGCTCACTGGGACACAACGAAGGACGAGGTGGAAGCTGACGATGCTCTGAAACGAAAGGCGATCATCGAGATGAAGGCCCTCGCTCTATACGCAAAGCAACGAGCTCTGCGCGAGAAGATTGGGCGGCAGATGATGCACTACGACAACTTGGCCATGACCACAAATCGTTCGCACTACCGCCGCATGAAGAAGCAGAACGTTAGGGAGGCTCGCATCACCGAGAAACTTGAGAAGCAGCAGCGGGATGCCCGGGAGAACCGCGAGAAGAAGAAGCACATTGACTTCCTCCACGCCATCACTCACCACAGACAAGAGATCATCGACTCGAATCAGAGCCAGAAGACGAAATTCCACAAGCTCAGCCGCCTCATGTTCTCTCAGCACTTCAACATTGAGAAGGAAGAGCAGAAGCGCATCGAGAGGACCGCGAAGCAGCGTCTGCAAGCGCTCAAGGCCAACGATGAAGAGGCGTACCTCAAGCTGCTCGACCAGGCCAAGGACACCCGTATCACACACTTACTCAAGCAGACCGACGGTTTCTTGCATCAACTTGCGTCCTCCGTCAAGTCGCAGCAGCGCGCAGCTGCCGAGCGGTACGGAAACGACATGGAAGACTTCAAGGAGGACGACGAGCTGGAAGATGAGGAGGGCAACAGCAAGAAGATTGACTACTACGCTGTGGCCCATCGCGTCCGTGAGGAGGTCACTGAGCAGGCTAACATCCTGGTCGGCGGCACTCTGAAGGAGTACCAGATCAAGGGTCTTCAGTGGATGATTTCGCTTTACAACAACAACCTCAACGGTATTCTTGCCGACGAGATGGGTCTTGGAAAGACGATTCAGACCATCAGTCTCATCACCTACCTGATTGAGAGGAAACAGCAGGCCGGGCCATACCTGGTCATCGTGCCGCTGAGTACCTTGACCAACTGGAATCTCGAGTTTGAGAAATGGGCGCCATCCGTCAGCCGCATCGTCTACAAGGGTCCGCCTAATGCTCGAAAGACCCAACAAGAGAAGATCCGCCAGGGGCGCTTCCAGGTCCTGCTCACGACGTACGAGTACATTATCAAAGACCGTCCTATCCTGAGCAAGATCAAATGGTTCCACATGATCATTGACGAAGGTCACCGCATGAAGAACAGCAACTCGAAGCTGAGCGCCACCATCTCCCAGTACTACCACACCCGTTTCCGCCTCATCCTCACGGGTACCCCCCTCCAGAACAACCTCTCCGAACTGTGGGCCATGCTCAACTTCGTGCTGCCCAATATCTTCAAGTCGGTCAAGACATTTGATGAATGGTTCAACACTCCGTTTGCCAACACCGGTGGGCAGGACAAGATGGAGCTCACAGAAGAAGAGCAGATTCTCGTCATTCGCCGTCTCCACAAGGTCCTTCGACCCTTCTTGTTGCGTCGTCTCAAGAAGGATGTCGAGAAGGACTTGCCTGACAAGACGGAGAAGGTGGTCAAATGCAAGTTCTCTGCTCTCCAGGCCAAGCTCCACAAGCAAATGTCAACACACAACCGCCTTATTGTTAGTGACGGCAAGGGTGGCAAGACAAATGCTCGTGGTCTCAGCAACATGATTATGCAGTTGCGTAAGCTCTGCAACCATCCGTTTGTCTTTGATGAGGTGGAAAACGTCATGAACCCTCTCAATATCAGCAACGACATGCTGTGGCGAACGTCTGGCAAGTTTGAGCTTTTGGACAGGATTCTTCCCAAGTACCAAGCGAGTGGGCATCGTGTTCTCATGTTCTTCCAGATGACTGCCATTATGGATATCATGGAGGACTACTTGCGATACAGGAGTTTCGAGTACCTGCGTCTGGATGGTACGACCAAATCAGACGAGCGCTCGGACCTCCTTCGGGAGTTCAACGCACCCGACTCCAAGTACTTTATGTTCTTGCTGTCCACACGTGCTGGTGGTCTCGGTCTCAACCTGCAGACCGCCGACACGGTCATCATCTACGACTCTGACTGGAATCCTCACCAAGATTTACAGGCGCAAGATCGTGCTCATCGTATCGGTCAGAAGAACGAGGTGCGCATCCTGCGTCTGATCACTTCGGGGTCGGTAGAAGAGAAGATCTTGGAACGCGCTCGGTTCAAGCTTGACATGGATGGCAAGGTCATCCAAGCTGGTCGTTTCGATAACAAATCATCAGAGACGGACCGTGACGCCATGCTCCGGACGTTGCTTGAGACGGCGGACATGGCAGAAGGTGGTGGCGAGGAGGACATGGAGGATGAGGAGCTCAACATGATGCTCGCGCGTAACGACGGGGAGCTCGCTCTTTTCCAAAAGATGGATGAAGAACGCGCCCTTGACCCCATCTACGGCCGCAAAGGAGGCAAGGGCAAACCTCGCCTCATCCAAGAAGAAGAGCTTCCGGACATCTACCTGAATGAAGACAATGGCGAGGAGGAGCAGACGGAAGAAGTCATCCTGGGCCGTGGTGCTCGTGAGCGTACCAAGGTCAAATACGACGACGGTCTCACCGAGGAGCAATGGGTCATGGCGGTTGACGATGACGAGGACTCGCCCGAAGCCGCGGCTGCACGCAAGGCCGACAAGAAGGACCGACGAGAACAGAATAGGCTCAAGAAGAGTGCTATTTTCAACTCGATGGACGAGTCGCCTGTCCCTAGTAGGGCTAGCACCGAAGAGGTCGAGACGCCCAAAAAGCGCGGGCGCAAGCCGGGCAGCAAAAACGAGAAACGCAAGGCGGAAGAAGGCGATGACGAGCCGCCAGCGAAGAAGCGGCGCGGACCGCAGGGGCGGCCGAGCAAGGCCAACCTCCAGGCGTCCGCCAACGCACCTAAGCTGGCACCCGAGGTGCGCGCCACTCTGCAAGGCAGCCTCAAGAGACTCTACGACCAGCTCATGGAGATGGAGGTGGACGACTTTGAGCCTCTCGAGGGCGAAGACGACGAGTCCGAGCCTGGCAAACGCCTCATCATTGCACCGTTTGTGAAACTACCGTCGAAGCGCGACTTCCCGCACTACTTTGTGGTGATACAGCAACCCATCTGCATGGATCACATCAAGGCACGCATCAAGAAGGAGCAGTATGGTTCTCTGGGCGACATGCGCCGGGATGTTGAGCTCCTCATCAACAACTGCAAGACTTTCAACGAGGATGGCAGCGTTTTGCATGAAGATGCCAAGACCATTGAGGTGAGTGATATTATGTTGATTGAATCTGTGATTACAACAGCGGCTAACTAGGACACAGGCATTCTTCAAAAGCAAGTTCGAGGAAGAACTGGACGCACATGCCGAGCTCCGGGAACTGGAAGACGGCGGCAAGGCCGGGTCTGCGGCGCCCTCAGGCAACGGGGACAGCACACCACAGCACAGCGGCACGCGCATCAAGCTGATCTCGAACAGCTCACGAGTCGGGACGGGCACCAGCACGGCGCCACAGAGTGACGAGGACTAGAGTGCCCAGTTCCGGATGCTCAAGGAGCTCTATCAATGACTTGGAAGGGTGTGTGATGGTGCCTCGTGCCCCCGCGAGAGAGACCTACACGCCCACGCAGTATTGCGGCGCAGAATGTCGGCCAAGTCGCGCGCGCGCGCACAGGGAACATTACACGAGACGGATATGATGCACTTTAGGAACGTTCTTGGATGGGCGTCTGCTGCGCCTGGCGTTTTTGGCGAAGGGCACGGGGTGGGCGTTTTATTGACATAAAGTGTTGTACTCTTCAGGGATCAGGAGGAGGGTGAATGGGTGAATTGATGGTATGATGGATGCAAGGGATATCCAGACATCAGTCGTCACATTATAAGCAAAGCCGCTGAGATGCCCGCTGTATGTAAAATGTATTCTAATAGATGCTCTTGCAGCAGCTAGCTGGCTTGGGGATGGGAATGTGTATCCAGACTGTGATATAGTGCGTGCGTAATACGAATACTCACCATCGACGTGGAATGCGGTTATCTAAGTTTCGACGGTGGTTGCTGTTTGCTACTGCCTGCTGTGCTGCCCCTCCATGTCATGTCCTCTCCATGTGATCTCATCAACGTCACATCGACTTGAATCCTCCCACTCCATACATGTATGTCAGTAGCGTGGCAGCACCATGAAGAAGACGCTGCTGCTCTGTTTCATCCACGGATTCAAGGTATGGCGCGACCTGCATTACATTATGCATAAGCCAATAAGCTAACCTCGCTTGCCAGGGTGGGGAGCAAACGTTTGGGAACAAGTACCAGTTCGCAGAGCATCTTCGCGCGCTCGTCGCCAAGGACCTGCCCAAGATCAATGTCAAAGTTCTGGTGTACCCTCCCTATGAGACGCGCGGCGATCTGGGCGATGCCGTCAGCCGTTTCCGCGGATGGTAATCCCATTCCCAATTGTGACGAGGTATCCCCCCAACAAGCTGACCGAACGAACCAGGCTGGAGGAAAAGGTCATCGACATCGAGGTGGACGCGCAAACGCCGTCGCCGACCGTCGACCCGTCCGTCCGGACCATCCTGATCGGACACTCCATGGGCGGCATCGTGGCGGCCGAGACGGTGATTGCGCTCGCGTCGGAGAAGCCCATCTACTCAGAGGACGGCATCCAGAAGGACGACAAGACGACGACGACGTTCAACGCGCTCATGTTCCCCTACATACAGGGTGTCCTGGCGTTTGACACCCCCTACCTGGGCATCTCCCCCGGCGTGGTCGCGCACGGCGCAGAGGGTCACTATCAGAATGCGGCGGCAGCCGTGCAGCAGCTGGGCGGTCTCGGTTCGCTCTGGGGCGCGACGCAGTCGGGGAAGCAGGGCGCCACCAGCAGAGCAGCGCCTCCCAAGACCGCAGGCGCCCTCCCAGCCCCCGAGTCAGGCGCAAACAAGAACGACGGCGGCGGCTGGGGCGCGTGGGGCAAGGTGGCCATGTTCGCGGGCGCGGGCGCAGCAGTCGCGGCAGGAAGCGCTGCCGCGTGGATGAACCGCGACCAGATCACGTCGGGCTGGACCTGGGTGTCCTCCCACCTGGAGTTTGTGGGGTGTCTGGCGCGGGCGGAGGAGCTGAAGAAGCGGGTGCGCTTCATGGTGCGGCTCGGGGAGGAGGTCGACGTCGGGTTTGCGAATCTGTACACGCGCCTGGGCAAGGCGGCGCCGAGCAAGCAGGTGAGCATGGTCGGGACCGTGCTGGGGCGGGAGAGGACGTTTTGCAACCTGCCGAGTAAGATGGCCGCTGGCACGTGGAAGGAGGCTGTCAATGATAAGGCCAAGGACGAGACGGAGGCGCATATGGGTGAGTTCGTTTACGATACGTGCCATGGACACGGACTAACAGGACATAGGCATGTTTGAGCCAAACGAGAACCCTGGGTACGAGCGTCTATCGCAAGACGCAAAGGATCTGATTGTCGAATGGCTTCAAAACGATTGGTACCAGACAAGCGCAGAGCAGCGGCCAATGCTGGAAGAGTCAAGTGATAGGATTGATCTTTGATCATCGAGTCTAGCTAGCTGTCTCCTCTACCAAAAACGCCGATACCCCCCCTTTTTTATTCATTTACTGCGTCGCCTTGCCGTCCTTCTGCTTCAAGCCGCGCATGACCTTGCTCCTCTGCTTCATCATGTACGTGAAGAGGATGTACGAGCCAGGCACGTAGACAGCCAGGACGCCGGCGAGCGCGTAGTACGCGGCCGGGCCGTAGGCCTTGGTCGCGGGCTCCATGGCCTTGTAGATGAGCATGCACTCGCTGGTGATGCCGACGGGGTAGAGGACGAAGAAGGTGTTGTAGCGCAGCCAGGTGATGGGGTAGAAGGCGTCGTTGCCGACCGAGAGGGTGACGGCGAAGAAGGAGTAGCGGATGACCTCGGTGAGGGACCAGGCGAGGAGCATGGAGGCGTAGAAGGGGTCGAGGGCGACGTGGGGGAAGGGGTGGACGATGCCCCAGACGAGGAGGAGGCGGGAGGAGACCTGCATGATGGTCGTGAAGACGGGGGCGCGCACGATGCCGAGCAGAGAGTGCAGGATCTCGAGGGCGGCGGCCGTCTGCGTCCACTTTGTCCACTCGCCCACCTCGGCGAGGACATGGGTCGGTCCGCGCGTGGTGACGGCCTTGACGGTGCTCGAGAGGACGACGGACCAGGCAAAGGCGGAGACGACGTTGTAGAGGACGAGGTAGTTCGTCTTGAGGGCCGACGCGGGCTTGCGCTGGGGGTTGGAGGGTCGTGCCATTGTGTCGTGAGACGGTACTGTCGAGGAGCGTGGTGGACGGATTGGCTTGTCTTGGTTGCTTGGAGGAGAGGAGAGGAAAGGAAAGGAAAGGAGCTGGTGGATGCCGAGGTGGGTGGATTGGATGGTGAGAGCTTCTCGACGCGACAGACAGGCGTTCAACAAATTTGGCGCGCGGGTGACGGTGACCCACCCACGTGCACCCAACATGTCGGTACTTAGGTAAGGTAGCTACTACACTCGGCACTTTGCAGCGAATACTGTTCAAGAAGACTCTGTATTGTTTAAATATCAGATGAGACTGCGCAGGCACGTCTGCATTTTAAAGAGCATTTATGTTCTGCGGAGAGCAATTGGGTGCAAGGGCACTTGTATACGCTGATGTTGCCCATGAACAGCCTCCCAGGCGCTGCATGAGGTTCGTAGATGTAACAGTCTGTCCAGCGTGTGCCTATCTGAGTTGAGGCCACATCACCCGTCGCCCCCTTTGCAATTCCCGGAGAGCAGAGCGCCAGTCTCACTCCCAGCTCTCGCTTGTCGAGGGCTGAATCACTGCTGGCGCTGAGGGGCGCATATATGGGCTGCCTGTAGCTCCTGGCATTGAACCCTGACGTTGCGGCAAGCTGCATTGGTAGATGGCTCCTTGCTCAATGAAGGGACTGTGTTCACTCTCCCGTGTGCACTCTTTGTACTCTTCTCGCGACCAAGGTGGTGCGTGCGCAAGAGACGGGCGGGTAGAGGCATCGCGAGGGACTCCCTCTTGAAAGCGGAACAAGCCAAGGACAAGAATGCTTCTCGCCTGAACAGCCATAGCCTGGTGAAGCCCAATAGACGCGCGCCGTGAAGACGAGGCTTGATGTCACTGAACGGATGCCCTTGCACCAGCCGAGGCAGAGTGACCATCTGGAGAGCTGGGCGATGGCATACCACGGTGCAGGTTTGGCCATGCTTCCCACTGATGATTTCACACCGCCGTCTCCTGTCGATACTTGTTCTCAGCCTCGGCAATCAAGCGACGCGCTTCCTGCACCTCGCGCTCCGCGTCTTGAACCTCATCCACAGGCGCATCCTCCATCTTGGCCACGTTCCGCGCATTCTGCACCGCCCTAAGCTTGTCGCATACCAGCTGCCAGTACGGCTTCTGCCCCGCGCCAACATCGACCATATAGCTCCCCGGCACCAGGACGACCCCATTGACCGGTCCCGACGGCCGGCCAGCCGCCTTCATGGACTCCTTGGCCTGCCTGCGTCGGTTCTTCTCCTCCTTCTTCTCCTTGAGCCGTCTCTTGGCCTCGAGGAGATCCTTCATCTCCTGGTCCGCATCGGCCTGCCGCCTGGTCTCCTCCTCCCGCATGCGCTGCGCCTCGGCGAGCCTCGCGCGCTCCTTCTCGAGCGCCTCGCGGTCGCGCTGCGTCTTCTCCTGCTGCGCGACCCGGGCCGCCAGCTCCGCCGCCTCCAGATCGTCGGCGTACTTCCGTCGCTCGCGGTCAAAGGCTTCGCGCTCCTGCTTCCGTAGCAGCTTCGCCTTCATGGCGCGCTCGTAGGTGGCGCGCGCCCCATCGTCGGCGAGAATGTCGCGCGCGCGCTCGAGGAGCTCCCATTTCTCTGCGTCAAAGTTGTCGCGGGCCTTGTCGGGGTGGTACTTGACGGAGGCCTTGCGCCATGCGCGCTGAATGTCCTCCTTGGCTGTGAGGGCGTCTATGGAGAGCAAGTCGAAGAGATCAATGTTCTTGTCGGCGTACTCGCTCGCCAGACGGAGCAGATCCGCCTTGTTGTCGTCGCTCATCGTCTCGGGCGGTAGTAGAGAGGTCTGGGCAGGGTATTGGCGATGCCAGCTTCCCTCTGTAGCGGCAAAGTCAACACTTGAAGTTTGGGTTGATGAGTCTTGGTGAGCTCGAGGTGAGTCTTCTTGATGCACGTGACGCGAGCTTAAAAAGCGGGTCTGTACAGTACGTACCTCAGGCACTTTACTCTATCGCAAGGACAACCACTCGTATTCAACTTCCATGAGGCTGCCCAAGTATCCAGGCTCTGGTCGTTAATTTAATTCTGCTGAGAGACTCCATGGCTCGAACGCTGCATCTTTCGTATCGTTAGCTACCTCGTTGACCCATAAAAGCCTGTTCCCTATGCAGACGAAGACCAGCCTGGGCAGCAGATACAGACATTATATTCGAGGCGGGTATCTTTCCCAGCTACATCACCGCTATCGACCAATACTCTTATTCAACCTCCGCGGCCCTCGGCGTCCAGCAAAGTCATACACGTTCGGATGCCCTCCCGACAGCTTCAAGACATATATCTCATACGGACCCAACGGCTCCTCCACCATGATCCTCTCCCGCCGACTCGGCGGCCCCTCCCTATCGCTGCCCACGTACTCCCACACCCACCGGCCGCGATCCTGCGGCTCCCAGTCCGGATGCCCTGGGATCGGGTCAAAGAACGTCTGCTTGGTGAGCTTCAGCCGCCACCTGCGCAGGGCGGCGCACGTCCAGACGCCGTTGTCGTTGATGCCCAGGCCCTGGCAGGCGAGACGCACCCGCACCGAGCTGTGGATGCGCTCGTTGGTGTCGCGGAGGAAATGGCGTGTCGGCCTCTGCGTCTTGGGGTTGATCTGCTTGTACATGCCCGGCGTCCTGGGTGTCTCGCCCGCCAGCTTGTACAAGAGGCTGGCATCAGCCGCAATCTTCCCCAGCGCCCAAGGGCGCAGAGGCTCGTTGTTCTCGTAGATGGGTTCTATGGCCCAGATCGGTCCCGGAACGCGCAGTGTCTTTGCCAGCGTCTCGTAGTACTCGCTCGTCTGTCTGATCACGCGATCCAGGGAGTCGTGGTCAAACTCAACACCTACAGACGCCATCTGGTCCATCATCCCTGTTGCAATTACTGTCAGCGCTACTGTCCGAGCGCAGTCCGAATCCAGAACTCACAGGCCAGTGTGCAGTTGGCCATGCCCTGGTCGGGCCAGCCGCCGCCACAGTTCCCGTGATTGCCGGGGAACCAGACCTGGCGAAGGTCGGTGGGATCCCTCTCGTCGTTGGCGCGCTCCCACACGGCGGGGCTGAACGGGCTGCGCGTCTCGTCCAGCGCCAGTGCTTGGAACGCGTGCTCGATGCGGTTGTTGAGCGACGTGTCGTGCCATCGAAACGTGCTACACCTGTCAGTGAAAGAGAAGTCCCCCGGGATGTGGAGGAACTTATTCGTTGTTGGACGGCCTTATGCCAAGTTTGTCCAGCCAGGTGATGTTGGGGATCCCAAGACTGCCCACAGTGTCCCACACACAGACGCCCTTGATCTTGATAAGCTTGCCATCACCCTGCCACACCCTGGTGTAGCCCATCTCCTCGAGCCGCGCCCGATATTCCCGCGCGGCATCTGGGCCCTTGGGTTTGTTCGGGAACGGCACCGTGGGATACGGGTCGTCGTAGTCGTCGTCCTGCCAGTGTTGCATGTCGGTGAAGATGATGTAAAAGTGCTCGACGCCTTCGCGGGTGAGAAGGCCCAGATTGCTCACCATGCCGGCGACGGACCTCGCCGTGAAGGCGCCTCTCGAGAAGCCGACGAGGAAGATCTCGTCGCCGTCCATGTAATTGGCGCACAGGTACGAGTATGCCTCACGCACGCGCTGCGAATCTGTCAGAACCATTCGGCCAGCTCGAGGTCGTACAGCGAGCAGCGTCGCGTCTCACCTCGGACAGCCCTAGCCCAAAGGCACCACCGGTAATCGTGTCCACGGTGCTACTGCCGGTCCCGACGCCCGACTCGTAGGAGATGATCTGGAGTCGGCCATCCGAGCAGCGCCGCTTGAAGCAGCGGGAGATGCGCGTCACGTTGGACGGCACCTGCAGCGTCCCGTGCGATGAGAAGAGGCCGGACTTTTGGTAGCCATTGTCAGAATCCATCCAGGTGCCATCGAGGCACAGGATCATTCGCTTGCCCAATGAAGCTGGGCACGCCATGGGATGATGAGCATTCTCTCAGATCAGTGAGATGGAGAGGGTAGCTCAAGTCCGGGTTGATCATGAGGACGATTCCCAGCCTCACAATAATAAGCGTGTATGCATTGGGCAATTTGGGCACCTCCGCCTCGGAATGGCTAATACGACGTGGCGCACATCATACGCTAGACATCATGTCGGTGAGCAATAATAAGCTGACAAGACTATGCAGTTTGAAAACTCGGAAACATCCGATCGAGTTGTTTCTGACGACACCAGCACGTGTACGCGACAGCTGGAGTCGGATAAGCAACTCGACACGCCTCACACACAGCCCTGCCTCCAAGTAGCAATCGCCCATCATTGCGAGTCTAGCGTACAATGCTGTCTATACACTACTATTCGTACAATTCGTTTACCTCGACGCCGCATGCGCATCCAAGCCCTGCTGTATCCACTCGGGGACAAAGGCCTTGACCTTGACGCCCGTCTTCTCGCCTTCCTCCCCCCATTCCAGCACAAACTCATCCTGGGGGTTGAATGTCGCCGCCGCCGTCTCGCCCGGCAGCGTCGTCCCCGTCATGATCTCAAGCCGGCACAGGCCCAGCCCAACGTTGCCGACGCCCCGCAGCCATTTACCCGCGCTGCGCCCGCGCCTCTCGAAACGACCTATGCTGGTCTCAGCGGGGACGTCCTGGGCGGCGGTGCTCGAAGGGTCGTAGGTGAGCGCCTCGGGGGCGGGCGCGTCCTTGTCGTACACGATACAGGGCAGGATACGCTTCCGCACGATGCCGCGGTGCTTGGTGCGGATGGTGAGCTCCTGTCCGACGTAGCAGCCCTTGTGCCACTCGATGCCGTTCATAAAGTCCATATTGCTCTCCTGCGGCAGGGCGTGCTCGCGCAGAATCTCAGACTGGCCTTCGGGAACGCCTCGCAAGTACCGCCGGATCGTGTACGCATCCTCCGTCGTCTGCTCGAGATCGGCCTCGGGGGGGTTGTCGCCTAGCTGTAAGATTCGACATCCCATGTCGGCCGTTCGTGGATCTGTCAGACGTATCGAGGTGGCTGTCGGGTTGGTGTCGAGCGACGAGTCCGTCCAGGCGTGCCAGACGGAAACCTCTGCTGGATCAATTTTGCGTACATTGACCTTGGCGCGTAGCTTGTACCGCTTGATCAGTTTGGCCAGCTTGTCGATCTCCCCCGCGTCTGCCTCGATGATGTATGAGCTGCCCTCTTCTGTGCCTGCGAACCCGTTTCGGCCAGGGTAGATGAAGACATCGTGCATCACTCGGCCGGTCGCGTTGAGAAACCCAGCATAGCTCCCGTCGTCCACCGTGCGGTCATCCTTGGTCGACACATTGGCCGTGACGATGCCTTGCAGGAACTTGGCGGTGTCGGGGCCAGAGACTGAGAGGAGCTGGCGGGAGGGTAGCTTTGCGAGACCAGAAGATGGGGGCGCTGGGGGTGCTGATGCGCTGGCAAATGTACGGCGGTGCGACTGGCAGAAGAGACAGGACGGCTGTTTCGGCGCCGTCTGGGCGAGTGCGCGTTTCGTCAAGGGTCGCATGGTGGTTGCGAGCAGATGACCGATGTCAAAGCTGGGTCAAGTCTTCTCTCTCTGTACGATAGGCGATGTCATCCTTCGATGTGGTCTGTGCATTTCGATGTGGGGCGGGCTCGGTAGGGGTCCGGACTCCGACTTCACTTGATTTGACATTTGAGCGGGCAGCGTTGATTCCATTGACGTTGACACCGATTGAAGATTTCATGTTTGATTGCCTGCACTTGTGACATGCTTCGAGTGCGCTTGTGTCGCGCCCAGACAAGACGTGCTTGCTCATCGCCGGAATCGGTCAGGTGACGTCGACAGTCAGGCACACCCACACGCACGTCATTACAACAGCTGTCTCTTAGTCTTGTACACAAAGTACAAGCATGCACATTACCACAACAGATCTAAGTACGTAGGCAGCTTCGAGAAGCTCAAGGATTTTCAGGACCTGGAAGATCCTCGCTCGCGACGCTGGGAAGCGTCTACACGCTCTTCGATACGGTGACTGACCCACAGAACGACGCCGGGGGCAGCACGAACATGGCCACTCAGCATCACCCCATCTACGACGTCTTTGCACGTGTCGAGGACAACTTCAGCAAGACAGCGCTGGGCCCCTCGCGGTGGTACATTGCCACCATTGCCGCCCTCGTAGGCGGCAACGACCCTGACCTGTGCGCCAACCTCTACACCTACCTCCTCACCAAGCCTGAGTTCTCCACCCCGCCGCAGCGCCAGGCCCTCGTTCGTCGCCTGCGCGAGGCCCTCGTCAAGTCCGTCAGCATCATCGGCGTGTGTAAGCCCCTGGAGGCCATCATGGCCATCAATAGGTGCGAGAGGGACGAGGACAAGGACAGAAGCGCCACCCGCGAGGGCTGGCAGTGCGACGAGGCGAACCGCCAGCGTGGCCAGGACTGGCTGGGCACGCTCTACACGCGCGACGCGAGCCAGACGCTGGGCCTGTTTGACGACCACAAGGACTTTCAGTGGATCACCGAGAGAATCACGTATGGCCTGTACCTGAGTGATCGCCAGGTGCTGGATGATGTGGAGACGGAGATGGTCGTGCTGCCGGGCATCATGATCCAGAACTTACGGACGGAGACACACTGGCATATCCGGGGGACGCGGCGCCTGGGTGTCTCGGCGCACGACGTGAAGCTCGTGTGGGACTCGGTGCAGTTGGTTGCGGAGTATCTGGGACTGAGTTTGAACCGTGTGCCTACTGTCGAGCAGGTCGAAGGAGATGTATAGACAGGTCTTCTGCTGGTGGGTAGGACACTTATAGCATCCTGTACCGAAATGAGAGCCGACAGCTATACCGGCGCAGGAATCGATTGGAGAAGCGTCCGTGACTGATCCTCTGCCATGTCAAGGCTCCTGCAATCGACTGCACATCATCTCCGCAATCAGGCTGTCCCGGTACAAGGACGGGCTAAAGGGCGCACAGTCCTTGACGAGCTCCAGGATGGCGAGGGTCCATTGCTGATAGCCATCGGGGAGGACGACGGCGAGAGCGCCGTCATCGATGAACCGAAGACAGTACACAATGACAATCTGGCCAAAGAGCCTGCTCCCGTTAGCTTCCCGTCCGCTTCTTCGACCAAGGGTGCATGCATACTGCGAGCAGAAGGGGTATCTGATTGGCATGCAGCTCTTCATGAGCCACAGTTCGCGCACGACGTGAAGCCATTTCATGGCGGTCAGGAGCGCGTCTTTGCATCGTTCAATGTCCCTCACCGTCCTCTTCTCGGGGAAGGAGAGCATGCGATGGCTGGAGATCGTTAGCATTCAGGCATGACTACCTCTAACAGTGAAGAACTCTCACATGACGGGTCGACAGAGGTGCCACCGCAGAACAAGGTAGCGGGCCCGAATCAGGGGCGACACGAGCACGTCACGCGGGCAGCTCGGGGGGCTGGAGGCAAACTCCACGTCCGCGTTCAATGTGCTGGGCAAATGCTCTCTCCAGCGTTCGAGCTGCTGCGACAGCTCGGCGTCAAGGCCGGGACTGGGGTAGTTTCCGGAGGGATCTGTGGACGGATCAGCGACAGGTCAAGCTCATTAAAACGAGGACCAACACACGTGAGCAGTAGAGTGCTTCCTTGATGCGCGTGGTCAGGTTCCGGACGGCGACCTGGGAGAGAAAGTGGTAGTACACATCAGGCGCCTGTTGCTTCGCGTCCGAGCCTGCATGCTGGTACTGGTTACTGCTGCCCGCCGTCATCAGGTCAGCGCGCGGCAGCTCCGTGAACCTAGGCAGGGGAACGCGGTCGCGAAACGTGTCGAGACGGCTGTGTGGCAAGGCCAGCTCCTCCGTCACGACAGACTCGAGCATGATTGTGATCCAGAATAGACGGCCTTGCATGTCCGACGTCCAGGAAGCGTCCCTGGAGGTTTCGCTCGCGTCGCTCGTCTGGCTGTTTCCGTAGTAGAGCATGCAGCAATTGGCGGCGCGCGACATGCTCTCCCACCAATCGACGGGTCTCAGGAGCGAGGAGTAGTAGATTCTGCGAAACATCAGATGTCAGCATCAGCTCTTGATATAGCAAAGTATATAGTGTGTCGGAGCGTGAAGGGGGAATCCCACCCAGACAGCAGATGAAACTGGCAGTTCTGCAGCCCATGGTCGTTCGACAAGAGTCCAATCCTTCGTCTGGCCTCGTTGAAGAAGACGAGTCCCTCGATACCGTCCTGCATGTACTGCGCCGTACTCAACGTGTCCATGCGCACGTTTCCATCGTGAAAGCCAGCCTCCTCCAAGGCCCTGATGCCCCAGCAGCCCAGAGCCATCACGACCAGGACGACGCAGCTCTCCATGTCGTACCCAAAGCCGCCCGTGACGGCTTTGGCGAGCGAGCGGGCCTCGAAAAAGTCCCGGTCCAGAACGGGGTAGGCGAGGTTGAAGGAGCAAAAGTAGGCCTCGCACAGATTCCGGACCGTCGAGATGCTCAAGGTGCTGAGCGGATCAATGTGGCTCGTAGGGTTGCGAAGACCCGGTGTGGGATCCCGCTCCTTTTCGAGGGCTGTGGCATAGTCTGGCCACCCGTGCTGATGGCAGAGGTTCATAATCTCCTGCGGTAGAAACGCCCGCACCGGTTCCCACTCGAGCATGGCATGGGCACTGAAGGGAAAGGACGTCTTGTCCGGCCCGTCGTCCAGGTAGACGCTGCCTCCCGAGACGGTCGGCGTGCGCAGGTCAATGTTGGGCGTCCCGGCTTGGGCGTCCTGACGCTGTGACCCTGGCGTGTTGCCAAAGGGGTCTCTGCTGCTGCTGTCCAGGGAGTTTCGAGACTCTGCAGGTGGTGCATGTGGTGTTGGTGCGGGTGGCTGTCTGGAGTCCTGCGCCGCCGCGAGGTTCTCGACTTTTGTCTCGATGCGCTTCAAGAATCCCAGAACGGTCCCGAACGACTCTTCCTTTCTGGCTGGTGGTGAGTAGAGGTTCCTTGTACTTGACCTTTGGGAAGGAAACTACCTGGTGGCCTTTCTGTCACGATACGTGCACTCTATGCCCTGAGAGCGGCACGGGGCACAGGGGACGTCTTCATCGCACCGGGTTTTCTTGGCGCGACAGCTCTCGCAGGCCTGCGAGCATGGTCAGAGACTATGAACAGTGTGTTTTGTTATGGGCATGCAGACCTGCCGAGCTAGAAAGACCCTTGGCTTCTTGGATGGCCGCTCTGAACCAGCCTGATCGAGGTTTTGGTCTGTCGAGATGTCACGTGAAGGAGACAGCCCTGCGTTATCTGCCATGTCACAAGCAGGCGCCTACGTGCAGACCGGAGTTGGAAGAAAGACATTGGATGAAAGTGAAGCATTTCGGGCTTGGGAGTTGGTCCCCCCGACCTGCCGATTTGCGGGGCAACCCGAGGGCTCTCATTGGCCCACGATGCTCGACATTCGCTATCTCAGGTCTTATGTACTGTAGTTGCTGTGGTGATGTTTAACAAGCATATCGCTTAGAAACTTCTCTCAGTTAATATCGCAGGCCTCACAAAGCCTGTCGCTGTCGACATCCCTGCGCAAACAGTCCTTCTATCGAATGCCGGCACCTCGCACACCGCATGCGCCCGTCGCTCAAGGCGTCAAGATGAGCAGAATGTCTTGCTGGCTCAGCAATGCGGCACAGGGTCTCACTCGCCCCGACACTAGCACCCGTACTACGTACACCGCCTCCACGTATGCAACAGCTGCAAACGCAAGGGTCCAGAACGGTGAAATATCAATGTCCAGGACAGGATCAAACGAGCAATTCCGCCACTGTCAGATGTCAGTCCGCAGTGCACGTGTACACAGCCCGAAGATATTGATCCAGAAGGGATGACAGTCTATCTACGTATTTATCCATGATCTACGATGATCAAGATTCACCTTGATTCACCTGTCTTGAGTTTATCTGATAGTCGCCCAAAGGCGCAAGAGGCGTGCCGATCGCCGTCGCAGGGCTGCCCTCGCCAGGCTCCATCAGCCCGATCCCGATACCGACCGGGGCGGAGATCCGGCCATTGAGATGACTCCGCGTACGCACATTGGCTGCGTCCGGCCGTACGTGCCTGGATTCGTGGATTGACCGCCCAGATGCTGGAGCCTGGACGGTTATCAGTGTCGATGGTGGGTGCATAAGATGGAACCCTGTTGAGCAGCAACGGATGAAAAAACTGGAAGGCCATGACCACGACGCGCGGAAGGGGCCAATTGCTGGCCTATCGATCGACAGGCCATTGACCACCGCCAGCGCAGCACCCGTGCCGCAGCAAGCAAGGCACGGCCATGATTCTGAGTGTTCTGTGCGTCACGACCAGAATACTTGAATAATCAGCAAGGTGATCGATGCAATTCGCCCCTGACTATGATCAAGGTATTTTCCTGTTGTAGAGCCCAGATCAATGGATGGATCGAGCCGTCGTCAGCTGGCGATGCTGTGCACTGGAATTGTGAAACAATAACCAATGACCTTTTGCATGAATGAATGAGCATGCTGAAGTTGCTGACGCAGTGACGCGACGCGGCCAGCCAGCCAACAGCGACTGCGGCGAGAGGATCTCAACTGTTATCCGCGGACCGCCGACAACTTGACTCCTTTGTTGGCTACACGTGGCCTGGCCTCTTGGCTGCCCTGGGAGGAATAGTGCTGGCCTGATCGACCCGCAGCGCACCGAGCGACGACTGGAGTGGACTGGACAGGAGTCTCCTGAACGGGGTCCAGCTGTGCCCCGTCCAGGTCCCATCAATTGACTGCTTTCTGGCCGGCTCCGCTCACGTCAATGCCGTCTCGCGCTCCAACGCCAGTCCGTTGGGCTCCGAATATTACCGCGCTTCCTCTATTTTCCAATACCTTCTAATAGAAGTCGTGACATTTTCACATGCGAGAAGGAAAGGCGCAATGTATGATGAAAGATCATGGCTCATCGTTGCCTCGTCGTCGCACGCCATGCATGTCGCTGATGACCAGATGAGCGACGTCCACATGCAGTCCCTTGATAAGCGGAAGCAGGTTTCTTGGGCTAGTGATTCATTCGAGCAGCAGCGGTTGTCTCACGCTGACGCTGGTCGCAGGGCGTGCAGGCTGATTAATGGCTGATGAGCAATCTCCTACGGGCTCGGGCCTTGCTTTCAAATCCGAGGGGGGGCGTCTGAGGTACTAGATAGACACCTCCCATTTAGAGTGCCGAATCCGGGTGCGTGCCTGTCCCACTCCAACGCGCTCCGATCGTAGCGAGCGCCGAGCGGGAATGTGATGAGAGCGCTGGCTTCAAAGTCAAGTCAGAGAGCAAGGCATCGCACGGAATGGATGGAGCAGTATTGAGTATGTGAATAAGAATTTTCTTCATTTTTTTGGTGTCCAAAGACGGGGGTATCGTTTGTTTCCTATCTACTCGTTCATTGATCCCTCCGTTGTGTATGTATGCCATGAGTTGTGATGTGTCCGTTGATGCGTGTATAAAATGGAAAAGTATATGCCCATGCCGTGTTGTAAATGCCCGCCCGATTGTGGTATCCCAGATGCTGTGAAGAAAACAAAAACGCCATGCTGAATGCCCAGAGTCGCTCGTAGAAAGAAGAAGTCGTCATCAAATCGTTTTGAGGGTTTTCGTCCAGTCGTCGCAGTGCGACGTTCAGTAGACCGAGACGGCCGACACGCTGCCAAGGGGTGTCCTCCCTGACAGGTAGTAGCTCTTGGCCTCTTGTTGTTTCTGGTCGTCATCCTCAAAGAGTGACTCTTCCGCCTTGCCAGCGGGCATGGGGAGCATGGCGTTGGGTGGTGAGGGGGGCATGCCCGCCTCGTCGTCGGACGAGTCCGACTCGTCCACCAGCTCGGGGGGCGGGCTGGTGTTGGAGTGTGACGATGTGCGCACGAGCTCGAGCTGTGCGTAGTCCTCCTCGAGGTCGTCCTCCTCCATGTCGTCACTGCTGGGCAGCACCTCCTTTGTGGTGACGGTGGGGGCCTTGGTGGTCGCAGTGGGGATCATGACCATGTCCTGGAGCTCCTCCTCAAAGTCGTCCTCGTCCTCGTCCGAAGACGACTCGTCGTAGATCTCGTTGTCGCTGGACTCGTCCTCCTCCTCCTCGACAATCTGGGAGGTGGGGTACTGGACGCGACGCTCCTGTGCCTTGGGCGAGGCGCCGCGGACGGACTGGTTGAACCAGCGCTCCTGCTCCCGCTCGGCGTCGGCGAGCTCGACCATGAGGTTGTCGAGCAGGTTGGCGTGGCCGACGAGGAGGCGGAGGTTGTGGTCGGCGCGGGCAGCCTCGCGGCCCAGCTTGGAGCGGGCCTTGTGGGCGAGGTAGTATGTCTGGGTGATGGTCATGTTCTTCTTGAGTGTGGATTGGCGAAGAGACTCGGCAGGGCTGGGTGCGAAGCTGATGTGTTGCGGTCGGTGAGCGGTGGTAGTGGCCATTGCGGTGTGTGACTATGCGTGGCCTGGGTGGGTGACCGTGTTATATGTATGTAATAATAGCAATGGATGTTTCTTTTTTTTTTTCTTCCTGGGTGGATGCTGCTGGCGTTGATATGAGTCAAGGCCGGTTCCGGGGCGTGTAGCTGGTGGAGTCAGGGTGGTGGAGTCAGGGTGGTGGATGTAGTAGCCGGATCGATGTTGGCGATGCTTGTCTGTGACAGGGTGATTGATTGATACTTGGTTTGATTGATCACTGTAGATGTGTCAAGAATGAAGCTTCTGGTGATGATGGGTGATGATTGATCTGAGAGACTCGGGGCCAAGAGGTCGGGGGGGGGCCGCGGATTCTTTTGTACAGGATGCGAGACGTGATGGCTAGGCGGTGCCGGGCTCGCGAACGCACGCGCAATTCCCAAAGCCCCGACGTGGTGGAGTCCAGTCCAGTCAGCGACCCAACACACAAGGGCGGACTTTGGACACGGGCCCGGCTCGCTCTGCGTTGGGTTTGTCAGATTTTGGCTCTGGTTACTACCAACTCAACTCCGTCCCGCTGACAAAAACCGAAGGAGGGTACCTCGTCCGTGCTGCGACGCGCCCCCACGACAGAGGTATCCCGGACTTACGGGCTGCTCGGGTTTCGAGCTAGCCTGCCTGCGTTATTGCTCATCCACCACGGGCGGACAATGATGACTCTTTTTCGCTTGCTTGCTCGCTCTCGCTCTCTTGCTCGCCTGTCCGTCCCCCACGATGGAATGGATGCGGACTCTTCGCTCGCCTTCCACCACAAGCTTTCAGCCCGTCAGCAGCTGCCCGCTGATTAGAAACGACCAGCGGGCGGCATGCTCTGTGATGGTTATCGCCGAATACATCCGTTATGCTTCCTTCTGGGAGCAGCCTAACATCTTTTGTCGTTATTGCATGTGCCTAGAATCGATTACCATAAGCAGTAACTAAACCCCTGCCGCACGATAATCATCGATCCCAGGCACCCTCAGTTAATAACATTTGTTGGATTTGTCACGACGATATCTGTAAAGACTGAACTGAGTTTGAAGCCATCACAATCTTCTCAATTGACATCACCGCCCATGATTCCATTCATCCCCCATCTCCTCGGTCGCTAATGGCAGCTTAATTGACAATCTGATGGCGCCAGTCATCTACATCAATTCCAACGGCTGTGCACTGCCTGGAGCTGCTGCTGGCGTCGCGTACATTGCATACGAGATACGAAGCCGCGTTGGACGGGGAATTGAGGCGCGGGGACGCATACGTGGCACGCAAGACCCAAGGATCACCGCGCGGACACCGGACGGGCACTGCCTGGCAATGTAGGGCTGAGCGCGCATTCACGCCTCGCTTCAGGCATCAGTATTTGATGAGAGTATCGTCGAATGAGGTGCCTGAATTGGCTGTTGATCTCTCTCAACTCCTGGCCTTGCATCTAATCCCCTGCTGCCTTGGGCCCTGTCTATTGACTCTGTTCTATCCCAATTTCCACAGCAACAAACCTTGCCAATTCATTGAAACCCAAAGGCTCTGCAGAGGGTACGGTGCCCGTGCTTCATCATTGCCAGGCTGCCAGCCTCAGCTCGGAGGTCCCCGCCTCGCACCTCCAAGCCCGGCTTGCATGTAAGCCTGCAAGGGAGGACGCATGGACAAAATGAAGCAATTCACGATAGTTTGGCGAGATCGTGATCACCATTTACCATGGCTGCTGGCTACACAAAGTCAATTGTCTGATGCCGAGAGTCTCATCAGTGATCAGTTAGCACAGCGAATGGAGCGCCCGCTGGGCCATCCACAAGTAAAAACAAACTTTCCACGCTTGTGCTCGCACCGTCGGGTCTTTGCGAGGAAAGCGAATGCCGCGATGGACAGCCGCCGCCATTCTGAATCCCGTAGCGCTAGTCTACCTTAGAGAAGAATTAGGTTATTGGTCATTATTAATTCTCTGTGCTTGGAGGAGTCAGATGACTCGGATCTCCGTTGCGCGACCGCGAGCACGTACGACCGGGCGTTTGTGTATACGTAGCATTGATGCAGGCAGCTGGACATGTCTGCCGTCTTCTCGCATCGCCGGTTCATTCTCTCGCATGCAGACTGGACTGATGACTGGCTCATCCCTGGGCTTTCTCTGTCCGACCAGAGCCGATTGTACTCCCTGCGGTACGCAGATGCCGCAATATCCACTCCAGCGAACATGAGGCTCTTCACGATAATGGGACCCTCATCTTGATTTTTCTCTTTTTCTCTCCTCTCGTCCTTCTTGGCGGGGACTTGACTGATGACCTCGGCTTCCGCAACGATCCACTCGAGTCCGCAACGCCGGCTACTTTGCGGTCTTCTCAGGTAATGGGCCCGCTGATCAAAAATTTCTTGCTCGCCGGAGCCCGTGATTCATCTCCATAACGCCGGGCTGGACCGGATCATCCATCCAGGCGTGGACGTCAAAACGTATCTGCAGTGTGCACTGGCACACCCCCCTACCGGACGACTGCTAACCCCGAACACCACAGACTTCGAAAGTCCGAAGGGTTGGTTCTGTCTGTGATCCGTCTTTATCAATCAACCTCACTGCTCGATGTTCCCACTAAATTAGTCTCCATGTCGTCATGACGTTCAGTGATCAATCGGCACACGCTGATCTGACATGGCGCCTGACACTGACATTGATCACACCCTCCCCCAGGCCTTCACTCACTATAAGGTCCATCCATGGTGGTGCGACGCGCGCGGCCGTCGAGGATCCAACATGACAGGCAGTGAACGTAAGAGCTCGGCCCCCGGCTCGTAGTATCGGCGTCTTGCCAGGCTGCCGAGTGCCGACGGCGGGCGTGAGAGCATTCATGGTGCATGGCAGTTCGGCTTCGTGACTGGACCTCCTCCTAAAAGATGACCGCAATACCCGGATAGTCTCCAGCAAGCGCTGACTCATACCCCGGATTTTGAAAGGCAATCCTTTCGAGCTGAAGCGAGACGTGCGAGGTCGGCTCCTCCTCCTCGGAGTTGTAGAGCTCTCGTTCTACCAACGAAGAAGGCGGGTGCCCGAGGCGCCCTACTTGTGACAGCCGCGGATATGCGTCGGGCGGGCGGATTCCCTATCGCAGTCTGTCAGATGTCTAGAAATATGCATCATCTACCGGCTGGACTGCTTTCTTCCGTGCTTGGTGCTGCCTGTTCGATCCTGGTGTAAGCCAGATGCATGCGCGCGTGTTTTGTCAGCCCTTGAGAGATAGCGTGCTGCCATATTCCATTCCAAATACTGCGAGTGTGGCCCAGGGGCCAGCTCTCGCCAGTGTGTCGGTCTGCCAACATTGATCACGGTAAAGACTCAATCGCATGGCCCATGAACACAGAGAAGGCTCCCGTCACCTCCGTACAAGTCATGCATGTCACCGACGTGCACCAATGCCAGTCTCTTTGGGACGGGGTATCTCGGCCATTGATCCTCTCGCTGCTTTGCCTTTGCTACATGTACTTTCTCTACTCAGCCCTGAACTTTTGCTTGGTGCGCTTCCGCTTGCCGCCCACCTCGCGCCCTTCCTCAATCTCCAGCAGCGCCTCGCGCTTCTTCTCGCTCACCGTCTTGAGCGCCTCCCGGAGCACGCGGGTCTCCAGGTTGACGCCCTCCTCCGCCCAGGCCTCCATCGCCCGGCCCACGCGCGCCTCAATGGCGTGCACGAGGTCGACGTCGCGCTGCCCGACAAAGGTCACCGCCTCGCCCTTGCGTCCCGCGCGCGCGGTACGTCCCACGCGGTGAATGTAGTCGTCGGGGTCGCGCGGAATGTCGTAGTTGATCACGAGGGACACCTCGGGGATGTCGAGACCACGCGCCGCCACATCCGTGGCCACGAGGATCCGCGCGGCCGAGGCCCGGAATCGCCCGAGGTTGTCGATGCGCTGCCGCTGCGGGAGCTTGGAGTGCAGTGACGTGACGCGGTGGTCCAGCAGACGGAGCAGGTGGTGCAGGTAGTCCGCCGTCGAGGTGCGGTTGCAGAACAGGATGACCGTCTTCTGGGCGTTGGCCTCCGTCTCGAGAAAGACGTGCAGGTAGTGCTCCTTGTGGGTCACGGGGATCTGCACGTGCATCTGGCTCAGTGTCGCGGGGATGGCCAGCATCTGCGTGTCCACCTCGCACACAAACACGGGCTTCTTGCCGGGTTTCTGTGGCATGTCCTTGAGCGCCCTCACCTCCGGGGTGATCGTCGCCGTGAACAGCAGCGTCTGCCTTTCGCTCGCGGGGGGGAGAACGGAGAGACACTCCTCCACGTCCGGCAGCATACTGCCTGGGCCCGTAGCATGCAGCAGCCTGTCTGCCTCGTCCAGCACGACATAGCGCACCCGCCTCAGCCCACAGATTGTGTCCTCCCCTGACGTGCGAATGTGATCTGCCAGCCGGCCCGGCGTCGCGATGACAGCGTGCGGCCTTTGCGCTAGGGCAATGGCCTGCGCCCTCATGTCGGCACCACCCGTGACCAGAACGGCTTTCAGGCTCTGCGGCGAGCTGATGGCCTTGAATTGCTCGTAAATTTGCAGCGCGAGCTCTCTCGTCGGCGTCAGAACGACGCCGAAGATGGCGCTCGGGTCTTCCGCCCATTTCTGCAGGATGGGCACCGCAAAGGCGACCGTTTTACCAGAACCCGTGCGTGACCCGCCGATGCAGTCGCGCCCCTGGAGGATCTCGGGAATGCACCCTTTCTGAATGCCCGTGGGCCGTTTGATCGCCATGTTGGCGAGGGACTGGACGAGCCATGGCCGGACTTGCAGAGCGGCAAAGCTGGTGTCGCTATCAACGGGGGCGAGGATGGGATTTTGAGGCGGGGCGGTTTGTGACGTCGCGGCGGCCGCTTGCGTTGCTGGCTTCTTTATACGAGAGGGCGCCTGGACACGCGAGGGTACTTGGATAGAGGCAACCGCTTTCTCGAGTTCCGCTTCGTTGTCTTCATCGTCGTCGTCGTCGTCGTCGTCGTCGTCGTCAAAGAACCCTGGTGGTGGCTCCGGGACTGGTGAGGTTCGACGTCGTTTTCGTGAGCCATTGTCGTCGAGATAGTCGGACTCATTTGATGAGGATACGTCATTGTCACTGGGTGCGTCGTCCGACATGACCACCGGCTCCTCCTTGGTTTTAGCTGAAGGCATTTTGACGATTGCTGGTTGTGTGGTTGGCAGACGAGCACTGCCCATCACAAGCAGAAAAAAAAAGTTCAAGTATCGACTGTCGCAGCAAGTGGCATGTGGGGCTTCCCGTCCACTACCCCATAATTGCCCGACCGCCTGAGACAGGTGGGCTACCCGGTAGCTGGATGGACACTCAGAACATGAAGATCGCCAGCTTTGATAGCATAATTACAGTCACTCTTGTTATGGGCAGTGAGGCCAGTTCTATTTAGTAATACATTGATATGAACGAAAAGTTTCCCATGCGTATGCTTTTTGATAGCCTGATGTTGAATCCAAGATCCAAGGGTTGTAGTGTTTGAGTCTGAGAGCATTCTGACAACGCAGAGGGCAACCGTGCACTGTAGTTGCGCATTGCAAGCTGTGCCAATCGTGAGCAGCCTCCGATTCAATAATAATCACCATGCTCATACCATCTGTGCCGTGATGGAGGATGGTTCTGTCGCCTGGATATATCGAGGCGCGACTACCCTAACGCAAGCCCAATACAACGCTGTGACTTAGACGCGCGCTTGCGGCAACAGGGGTCGTCAGTCGTCACCACACAAACGGCAAACCAGCCGTCCATCTGCTGTGCAACGGATGCTAATTGATCAGCATTGGTGCCGTGTCCGATGGTGTTCAACGGTCCAATCTCGCTCTGTAATTGCCTCGGCGAGGTGATTCCGTGATACGTAACACCAACAGCACCCACGACGTCTGTGTGACACCCCATTCTACGCCACGTCGACCAAGTTATGCTGCGGAAGCCTGTAGAATATTGCCAGACCTCTACTGTACAGCGCCCGGTGCCACTCGGCACTGACAATGGTGCAGGGTGCTCGAGGCTTTGAGGCTTGGAGCTCGGACGGAAACCTCAAGAATGAGCGAGGGCGTTGAGACGAGTCGACTCGAGCACGGAGCACCACGGGGGAGTCAGAGTGATGCCTGCGTGCATACCGGGCCCTTGAGTGGCCTGCAGACAGCTCGCACACCCTTGCGTACTGACAAAGGCAATGCCAATTGGTTGACGGCGCAAAAGTCCAACCTGGGTGATGTGACGGATGAACGATGAATGGGATGATGGTGGAGGGGTTACAGTGACAGTGGCCCAGCGGGCCATGCACGAGTCGATGGGTTCCCCATCCGGTCGGTTAGGGCCTGTTAATGGGCTCGACAAGGCTGCATCATGCTCGGTCTCTGACAGGTGCTAGAAATGTGTGATACCCTTACTTCATTCAAACAATCACTAGATATGTAGACCTGTTTGCAATTCAAAGGAGTAAAGAGTTGTAACTCACACCAAGCAGGGACACTGTCAACGGCTTTAACAGCCTGCATCTCATTCAACTTAGGCGCCGCCGCGCCGGCATCGTCCCGGTCCATTGTTGGGCTTGGCTGCCCACTGCCAGGCTTCAGTTGCGCGCCCACTGGGCTGGGAGGCCCGGTCCCCTCATTTTCACGCTCGGGTTCCAGACTGACTGCCTGAGCCAGGTGCCAGTGGCACTTCCCTCCCCACACCAGAAGACTGACGGAGGCCTTCAACTTCACCCACAACGTCTGTACACACTTCATCACCTTCTCGCCCTCGCTATTTCCGTCGCATGGTCGTTGGCGTGCCTCGTTTCATCGGTCTAGCTTCAACCCACAAGCCTGACAGTATGTGCTCTTTGTACCCTCAAGATTCTATGTTTTAAGAAATTCCACTGCTCGTCCCTGAGACTAACTGTTGCCCTTCTCCGCAGAGCTCCGCGCCCTACGACACTTTCGCTCCTCGTCCTACGTCCGCCCCGACCTTTGCCGCTCGCTGCCATCTGATCGATTTGCTGCCCTACAACAGCATTCTCTGCTCTACTCCACGTATCACGACACTCGCGCTGCTCAACTTAGTCTTTGAGCTATAACTTGGGGAACCAGCCATCAGACGAACTCTATCGGACGTACTACTCGGCCGCGAGATCTACAAGCCTCTGCGATCTGTCTGGCACAGCAATAGGCAGTCATTTCCTGGCGAAATCGTCCTCAGTCATAGCAAGGAGAATCGTTGTAGAGGCGGTTGTTCTGAGCGAGATTGAGGTCTCAAGACTGTGCTCATTGTAGACTCTTCTCCTCTATCCATAGTCTGCAACTGCCCAAGGCAGTTCAGTCGCCGCCATGTCCGAGTCGAACCAGTCCCATGTGCCCCAGCTCAACCAGGTATGTTGTCCACCGCTCTATGCAAAGACCAGAGCACTAATGACCTCTCCAGCCCCAGCAGGGCGCATCTCCCATCCCTCAACTCCCAGCTGCTCCGCCTATGCTTCGACCAGCCGTTGGTGGCCGACCAGGCGGCGCTCGCACTCCCCGACTCGGCCTGGCGATCCCCCCATCCCCGAATGCGAAGCCCGTAGGCAACCAAGCCGCCGGCGGGCCGGCGCCCACAAGACCACCACTGCCGACTCTGCACCTTGCGACGCCCATGGGAAGCCAAGTCACCCCACAAGAACAACCTCAAACAAGAGGCCTCAGTCTCCAAACGGGCCAGTCGGCGGGCGGCGGCAGCGAGAGCAGTGCCGATCACTCGCGCACAGGGAGCTTCGGTCCGCTGGACGGCCGTGCCAGTAACCCGACATCGGCAGGGTCACAGTACTCTGCCTTGTCGTTTGCCTCACAGTATGGCATTGGTGTATCGAGGACCCATGGCACTCCAGATCCTGTATCTGCAGTCGGCTCAATGTACTCGGAGAGGAGCGAGGGCGGGGCTGCCATGGAGCGAGACGGTAGCCTCCAAGGGCTGGAGAACTTTGACAAGCTGAGCTTGGAGAAGGCCAGGACTGGTGATGTTGAGGATCTCGACGACGAGGGGTGGAGAATCGCGAGTATCGAGAAACGCATCGAGGAGTTGGGCAGCTTGGGCGAGGGTGCAGGCGGTGCCGTGACACGAGCGAAGCTCAAGGGTGGGAAGACTGTGTTTGCTCTAAAGGTAGGTGGCTGAAGCGCCTTTGGTACACAGTCCGGGATAGTCGCTGACGCATCACAGGTTATCACCACGAACCCAGACCCCGATATCAAGAGGCAGATCATCCGAGAGCTCAACTTCAACAAGGACTGCGCTTCTGAGCACATCTGCCGGTACTATGGTGCCTTTGTGGACCCCGCGACAGCAACCATTTCCATCACCATGGAATTCTGTGAGGGAGGCTCGCTGGATAGCATCTACAAGGAAGTGAAACGCCTCGGTGGGCGTACCGGCGAGAAAGTCCTCGGCAAGATTGCCGAGGGCGTCTTGGGAGGATTGACCTACCTCCACACAAGGCGAATCATTCACCGAGACATCAAGCCATCCAACATTTTGCTCTGCCGCGACGGCGCTGTCAAGCTGTGCGACTTTGGCGTGTCGGGCGACTTTGGAACCAAAGGCGAGGCGAATACCTTTATCGGAACCAGCTACTACATGGCCCCCGAACGCATCACGGGTCAAGCCTACACCATCACTTCGGATGTCTGGTCGACAGGCGTGACGCTGCTCGAAGTTGCCCAGCATCGTTTCCCGTTCCCTGCGGACGGGACTGAAGCGCAGCCCCGGGCGGGCCTGATTGATCTCTTGACCTACATTGTGCAGCAGCAGGTGCCCAAGCTCAAGGATGAGCCAGACATGGACGTGTATTGGAGCGACAACTTCAAGTATTTCATCGAGTGCTGGTACGTTCATCTCACGCGTTACACCGGGGACCACAAGCTAACATGAATCTCACAGTTTGGAGAAACAACCTGCGCGCAGAGCGAGCCCATGGAAGATGCTCGAGCACCCCTGGATGGTGGAGATGAAGTCCAAGAGGGTCAACATGGTCAAATACCTCTCCTACGTCTGGGGATGGGACAACAACGCACCCGGCAACTGATCGGCATGCTGTGACAGCGAGGATGTGAGATTTATACATATTTGGCGCGATGCAATGGATATCATGGCAATGGCGTTAGGCGAAACTATCAGGGGTTCGCGATCACTTGGTCGGGACGCAATATGGGAGAGACTTCTATGTTTCGAAATTTTCGAGGAATGTGGGATGATCATGGTACACACATACCCTCGTCAGTCTACGAGCTCTATTCAAACTGTACACGATGTCAGACAGACAGCCAGCCTAGGCCTCTGCCGTTACCTCGGGCGGATCGCCCATGAGCTCCCTCAGCGTGACGGTCGCATATGCGCTGCTGCCAAGTTGGAACTTGACCACGGCCGCAATCTTCTTTTCTACCTCATCAGCCTTCCCGACGGTCTCGGCCTCCCCGTTTGCAGGGTCTTCAGGCTTTGCCGCATCCCCATCCTCGCTCTGTTTGACCTTTTTCCTGGCTGGCTCGCCATCTTCGTCTTTCGCGGCCTTGAGCAGGTCCAGATCCGTGGGATGCATCTGCTCCGTGTCGTCCGTGTACGTCTTAATCTCCACGCTCGCCGTGTCGTTGAGGAACTTGTTCATAAACTTCCTGTACCGACCGGGCAGACTGAACTCGCGGCGGATGCGTCTCATCTTGTGCGGATCGAGTGCCCCGTTCTCCGGCGCGCTCATGAATTCGGTGTAGTATTCGCCGATCGCGTTGCTCGGGTAGATCATGTCGTATCCAGGCGAGGGGAGCACCACGTCGTGGATGGTGTAGTTACCAGATGTCGCCTCCTCGGCGGTCAACGGGCGGGCATGCACACGAGGTTCCGAGTCCTCCTCCACTGGATTGACCACGTCCCCGCCGTCCTGGTCTTGCTCGGGGGCCGTGGCCACTGGTGTCTCGACCAGGATGAGATCACCTTCGACGACCTTGTTGCCATGCAGTTCCCATCGCTTGCTGGCAACATGGTTCCAGACGTGGGACTGGTACGCATGCAGATACATGGTCCTCAAGCCTCGGGTGATGTGGATCAAAGCTCCCACAAAGTCTCGCCTCGACTTGTCGCCGGCACGGTTGAGGTGACGCAGAAGAGAGCACTCGGCGCCGAATCGCCGGGGCATGGTCTTCTCGGCGCGCGAGGGATCCTTGCCTGTCAAGAAGAGCATGCAAGCCTGGTGACGCCGGTACTCCTCCCGATACGAGTTTTCCTCGGGGATATCGCCAGTCTCCGCCTTGTTGGCAATCTCCTCGTTGTACGAGAGCAGCATGTTGACGGCCTCCTCGTACTTCTCGCCCAGGATGAACTTGCCAATCTCGTGCGTGCCAATGGCGTGGGTGCCGAATCGCTGGTGGCCAAAGTAGTTGATCCACCCGTGCTTGGAGAGGTTCTGCACGGCCGACTGGCAGTTTGCGTTGAGGACCTCCAGACGTTCGGCGAGAGGCTTCGATTGGGCGTCTCCCAGCAATTGGCAGTTTTTGATTGTGATGACGAACTGGTTGCCCATGAGGCCACCAAGGTGAATCCTCTCATCCCTGTACTCATAGTCGCCTGTCACGACACCCCTGAGTCTGCCGTTGACTGCGCTCAATGTTTTCGGCCGGATGTGACGAAGTGAGCAACGCTGTACGGTGGACGCCCTCCGGTCCTTGGTGCCAGCATACCCAATGAACTGCGGCTTTACGTTTAATAGCCTCCCGAGCTGGTTGATAGCGTCCATGGTATCTCTGTTGTCCTTGTGGAGGTTGAAGTGGAGGTACTCCTTCGGGGGCCTGTCCTCCTTCTTCCTGCCATTCCTCGAGCGCTTGGTTCCCTTCTTGCTTGCCAATGAGGCCACGATGGCACCGTCAAGTCCGGTAGAGGTGTCAATGGTTGACTTGAAGATACGTCGCACATGTTGATGAAGTTTCCCACGCTTCTCGCGGTCGTCTGTGCTTTCGGCGGTGGCCTTCTTGCTGGCGGCATCCGGCTCGTGGGCACTCTTCCAGATGAGAACAATGTCCTTTGCAAACTGCTCACCCCCAAGTTCGGCGAGTATTGCCGAGTCCTCTGGCGCAATATCTGGGTTCTCGAGTGGTGGTTGCTCTGCAGCAGGTTCTTCCTTCACAGGTTGCGGAGGGGTTGCCTCTGTCTCTGCCTTTTGTGCCTGCTCGAGTTCTTCGCCTTGCCCAATGGTGCGCAGATGTGCGACCTTGCCGTCCAATGTGATTTCGTTGACCAGAAAGTCAGTGAATCGCACGCGCAGATCACCTGTCCAGGGCACGGCAAGGGGCGTCGCGCGCTGGGTAATGCCCAGCTTCCTCATGTGGGAAGCGCTCCCGCGGTCACCCATCTCGACAATTGCGTTCTTCTTGAACAGAAAGTTCAATGGGTCAGAGGGTAGCTTTTCGCGCGTGGCGGGTAGGGAAGTTGTTGCAGTAGAAAATTTACAGGCGCCGAGCGCGCTTCGAAGGTTGGTAGCGGAGCCGGCGGTGGCAATACGCTTGAGAGCTCGCAAAGAAGCGAGTGTCACCATGAAGGTGACGAGGTTGCATTAAGGACCAGCAGGGAAATAGAAATACTCAGTTAGTGTCCCTCCATCAAAAGCTTAAACGTCCATGAGGGCGCGAGATGAGATTCAGATAATTGAATGGTGAGTTTGGCACAACGATTACCTAATTAGGCAGGCGGTGGCATACTCGAGGCGCCTAGCTCGGCTGCATCTGGTAGGCGGTCGCCCTGCATACATTCAGTACCTTACAAACCAACTCCTCAACTCTCTCAACAGACGTCGCTCATGTATGCTCTAATATTCTTTCACTGATCGACCAAAGGCGCGTCGCTCTGTTTCCTTGATTTCTGAGCATCATAGTTTTGGTGCGATTCCTGGCCCCTTGGTCGTCATGATAATCTGCGTCTCCGTCAGGTCCTCCTTGGAGATCGCCTCAAGCAACTCTACAACTGGCTTGGACTTCATGTGCTTGTCCAGACCCTCCTTGTCCTTGTACCTGGGGTCTTCAGCTCGATTGTCCTCTGTCTCGGGATTAATTGCACTCACCCTTCGAGCACAACGTATTGCTCCTTGCCATTCTTGTCCTTAATGCCCTTGTGCATCTCGTAGCGATGGACATAGTCCTTCTCATTCGCCTCGACGTAGTCGACGCATTCCTGAAAGAGCCCAAGGAACTGAACCGTCAGCTCTGGCCTCGCCCTCAGCCGATGCGCAAACATACCCTCTGACCCTTCTCGGGTGACTTGGGTGTGATGATGGCAGTGAGATCGATGTGCGGCATGGTGGTGGGATGTGCAACGCTGTTCGTGATCAAGAGGTAAGAGGAGAAGATGTGTCTGAGTGACTATGTATTTGGCTAGGAACATATGAGAACCAAGACTCATTAGTTTCGGACGTCACTGACTGCGTATTCCTGTCTATCACCACTGCTAGTACAGCGGAGATGCGGAAAACGATTGCCAGGCATTGGTTGCGCCGGCGTGGAGCAAGACGTGCGCCGAGGTCCAACTCGACCGGACTCGGGACCTCGAACCTGTTCTTGTTCCATACCTATCAAGGTACAGTCGACATTGCCGTAATTGAATTCTATTCACAGATGGGACTTTTGCACGTTACAATTCGAGCCTGGCTTTCACACTGACCTCTGGATGGAAGCAATCGTTCCTCTCACACATGCGTTCATTCCCCTATCATTGCAGCATAGTAGTCGCTCATTGACTGGACCCGTCAGACTTGGTGAGCCGGAGAACGTGAAAGCTACACTCGTGGCTCGCTGAGGTTTATCCCACTGTTTTCAAGAGCCTCAGGTGACATGGACTTGGACCATGGAAGTACTGAATGTGACGAATGGGCAGGCACGACTGAACAGGATGACGACGGACTGGCTGCCTTATGGCAAAGCACAGACTGATGTGTCCTTTGCCTGACACATCATGCACCAGCATCCCTAAGGTATACTATCTTGAATTCATTTACAACAATATCGATTGCAAACAAACCAGCATCTTGAGACACGGGAAGTGATCGAATCGCCGCACCTCATGCTTCCCTATCGCGACGTACGAAACCTTCCCAACAGAGATACCTTGACCTCAAGCGCCCTAGGCCCATCAGTACCTCCGCCCCCTTCTGGTGAAGCCATCGAGCACCACCGAGATGGCAACTCGATTTGGATCGACGAGCTTCTGCTGCTTTGTGACGAGGTTCGTCAGAGTTTGTGGAAAAGCCACACTCTTGGACCCAGAAGAGAGGCGATTATGGGCGTATTGGGCGAAGCGGTCCAGGGCGAGTGCAACATGAGGCCAAGGATCAGGTTGAGGACGATCCAGATTACCAGGCTGGACAAGCTACTCGAAGACATGGTGAACCCTGCCAACCACCCAGCCACAAAGCCAGCACAGTTTCGTGCAGACGTGACGATAGCGGAAAGCTTGCAGCGCCAATGGAGGATACGATTCGGTGCGCCTTACCGCAGCCTCGATGCTCATCGCTGTAAGCAACTCCGGAGACCATCGCAAAGCTGCATGGCAGTTTGCTTCACCCACTCGATCCCTGAGAAGGCTCATGATTCACATGTTGTGAGCAAGTGGCAAGGTCTTTCTGAGAACGAAGGCAACGAGCAATTCCAAGTCGGCTAGTGAGTACTCCCCATGCTGACCATCTGAAAATGCTTAGGCAATGCGTAGCTGGTGGCCCCATCTAGCCTGTGCGCATCGTGACGGCCTGCTATGCAGCCCAAGAGACGTGCTATCGGCAGGCCAGTACGGTATCCCTACATTGCCTTTGCTATGGGGCAGTAAGACTACTCTTGAGGCTTCGAGTCCCAGTATAGAACGAGTCAAATTCGGTAGGTATAGAACACCAAAGGATATGTGTGTGCCTCTGATCTCGCAGGTCGGAGGAAAGATACGTATACTTCGCGGCCATGGACTGGAAAGCTCTTTTGCCCCAGCGGCTGGAATTCGATACGACGGCCAGTGCGTATTTCTACAAATTTGTTCATGTCTTTGACTAATAGATGCACAGATACAAGATCCTCCAATACGGCCAGCGCCGGGAGGAAGAGATTTATTGCTTGGAGCTCACACTCAAGCGCTGCGAGGGACAAGTCGACGTTGCTAATCTCATGTGTATACCTCGACCTTCTCAGCTCGATGACTAGCACTTGTTGAGCAGCCTAGAACCCAGACTTGTGGGAGATGAAGAGAAGGTCTGAATCATGTTCTTGTCAAAGAAGGACCTCTGTTTGCAGGAATTAGAAATCCTCACCTTAGTATGCTCTTGTCGTTGATGAAAAGAACTTGACACACCGTAACCTTGATGCAGTCAGTTAATAATCAGGCATACAGCCCATCATGGGCGGCTTCGAGATTGATGAAAACAAGTGAAACTGCCATGACAATACAAGGTGATCGACCTGGTAGACAAAATGCTTTGTGGAGACACTGCAGATGTTACCATGATCAGTGACTATTTGATTTAGTCTGGACAGCTGTCCAGCCCTTGCAAGCCCCTCCAACAACCACGAGACTGAAGGTTCCTGACAATCCAACCTCTCGCACTTCTGCCGGCCAATTGCGTACAAATAATAGTCTCGTCTAATTCAGGCGCGCGAGTTCATCATGGGAAAGAACAACAAGGGTTCGAAGGGCTCAGGCGACAAAGCTGAAGGCGGCAAGGCAAAGGCTGGAGCGCAGCTCATTAACGTTCGCCACATTTTGGTAAGAGCCATCGCTCCCGAATCAAAATGATACCCGATCTCACTAGTATGTGATAGTGTGAAAAGCACGCAAAGAAGGAAGAAGCACTGGGCAAGATCAACGATGGAGTAAAGTTCGACGAGGTTGCTCGCAATTACTCTGAGGACAAGGCCAGGGCTGGTGAGTCAACCTTTGTGTGCACGAAGAACATATTTGACAATGATAAAGGCGGTTCCTTGGGATGGAAAGCCAAGGGCGATCTCGATCCCAAGTTTGAGGAGGTCGCATTCGCCCTCGAACCCAGTTCGACCAGCAGCCCCAAGATCGCAGAGGTCAAAACTGAGTTCGGATATCACATCATCATGGTAAGGTTGCGCGGTGTAGCTGATCAGTCCCTCGCTGACGATAATTCAGGTGGAAGGGCGCAAGTAGACATATGCATGGCACGAAGCAATTTTGAGAAGTTTTTTTTTCTTTCCATTCCCGTCCGCATGTGAATTTTGGACAGGGGCCACGACGGCCAAAAGGGCGTAGCAGCATGAAGAGATGCATGCCTTGGTTCATTATGTAAACCAAAACTCCCGCCTCTATTTTGTGATCCATCCCATTTGTAACGCCGACCCCGGAGGAACAAGGGAGTTTACTGCTCGGTCTGGAAGTAGTTGAGGAGGACAGAGCGCTCCTGCGACTCCTCGCCCCAGTCCTTAACGACGACGCAAGAGCAGTTGACAACCTTGCGGGCGTTGCCCTCACGGTCAAGAACGCCTATTCCTTGTTAGTTTATGATCGTTTCCATGGATGGTGCCGGGCTGGGAAAACATACAGAGACCGGCCCACTCGCCGAGCTGCTTGCCATCAGGCACCTTGATCAAGGGGATCTTGTGCTCCTGGCAGAGGGCAGTGACAAGCTTCTTGTAGGCCTCCTCCTCGCAGTTCTCGTTGAGAACGCACATGTGCGCCTCGCGACGGTCGAGGGCCTTGGAAGCCTCACGCAGACCACGGGCAAGACCATCGTGGATGAGAGCGAGCTTCAGGACACCCTTGAGAGCGTCGAGAACGGACATCTGACCCTTGGGGGCATCGCCGGAAACCTCGACCTCCTCGGAGACCTCGGGCTGGTTGTTGTCTTCTACGTCCGACTGCGATTGTTAGTGATGCTGATGCTTTCGAAGTGGGGGTACATCATCGAGCCAGGTTTGGCATTCGCAATCGTCACCTCGAGCCGTCGGTCTTGGGGACCTGCTGATCGCGCATGCGACTACCAATGGAGGCTCGGAGAGTGGTCGAACGTACCATTGTGAATATGTGAACGTCCTCGAAGCTCAAGTTGGAGAAATGTTTGGTTGGGAAGGGGGAAAGGAGAGTAGGTGTGATTCGCTTTGGGAAGTTAAACGTCAGGGTCGGGTCGCCAAACCTTGCCAGGCCCGTACAAGGTGCGTGCATGCGGTGCCCGCCAAAAGTGCGCGCGCAACCCCCCACATTAGGGCAATTTTTTTCGCGCACGAGCCACAAGGGCACACTGAGTTTTTGCAGACCCACAATTCCAATCGCAGTGCCTGGCGACTCGCTCTACCATCTCGACTTGCATACAATTATCACGACTTTTCTCCCTCCCCACCCACGCTTCCGACCCGGATCAACAACGAGGTATGTGAACAAACTAGTAGCTGACGGCGCAATACGTCTGTAGAGAGGATGATGCCTTTGATCGTGGCTGGGGAGAGCAATCTCGAGCATCGCCCGAGTTCGACCGAAACATGAACGAAAAGCTTCGATTCCTCGATCGACATCGACGACGGCTCATGTCTCGAGATACGCTTCTCCCCTTCAGCATTGAGCGGCAGAACCCTCCTCGACTGATTTCGCCGAGGGCACTCTTCCTTGCTCAAAAGCCGTGAGGAGGCTAACATTGTTTCCCGCTGGCAGATACCTCATTTCCACCACCTCGATTTGAGAATCTCCGTCCTCACGACACCACCGCCAAAATGGTCCGCACCTCCGTCCTCCACGATGCCCTCAACAGCATCAACAACGCCGAGAAGGCCGGCAAGCGCCAGGTCCTGATCCGTCCTTCCTCCAAGGTCATTGTCAAGTTCCTCCAGGTCATGCAGAAGCACGGTACGTACTCTCTTGAGAGCGAAAGCATTCATCGTCATGGGTTCCTGTTTTTCTACACTTCCCCTTCGGCATGATAACTAGGGCTATGGTCGATACCGCACCACGGTTGCAGCCCCTATAAGCTGCCGATAGATTGATACGCGAGGACTTACACGTTTTTCTGAGATTTTTTTTTCCCATGACGATTAATGTTTAATCCATCGCGACAAACATGCTGATTTCTTTCTCCCAGGCTACATTGGCGAGTTCGAGGAGGTCGACGACCACCGCTCCGGCAAGATCGTCGTTCAGCTCAACGGCCGTCTCAACAAGACCGGTGTCATCTCCCCCCGCTACAACGTCCGTCTCGCCGATCTCGAGAAGTGGGTTGTCAAGCTGCTCCCTGCCCGTCAGTTCGGCTATGTTATCCTGACCACCTCTGCCGGCATCATGGACCACGAGGAGGCCCGTCGCAAGCACGTCGCTGGAAAGATTATTGGTTTCTTCTACTAGACGCTGTTTAGACGGCTTGGGTTAGGGAAGGATCAAAAATAATGACAAAAAGTTATTTCAGCGGGCAGTCTTTGGCGTTGAAGGAGATCACCGGCCGGTTGATCTGTCGAATGATACCACGGCATTTGAGTGTGACGGACGCGTATATCGAATGAGCAATGAACTCTCCTCAGATGCTCTCACGTGCTGTCCAAGCCAACTGCTATGACTTGTGATGTACGCGAAGTGTGCTTGTCCTTGAATGTTCACTGAACTATCAAGTCGTCGCTGTACCGCTTCTTCAATTCAAGGCTTGCATGTGTAATCAATGTTCAGGAAAAAGCAAATAGATACTCCAGTACAGTCAGGTGGGATTTTAAGGTAAGCTTCGGTTTGTTACTTGCGCAACCTTGATTAGTAGCTCGTTCTGGGCGGTCTACAACGGTTCATGGTCGATGGAGCATTGGGAGTAAATAATCGCGCCGCGCGCCGCGACTTTCTCTTCTCTCGTTCAACCCAACTCTACTCCCCCCACCGGGGCGACAGAATCAGCAATGATCATGCGACGGCGACTTGCCCTCCCAACGGCGCTCGTCGTCCTGTTTTTGTTCTTCACTTTGCAGATTCGACGCTCGTTAAAAGAACCCCAAACGGATCCAATAGCTGTCGAGAACGATCATTCGAGCGACCCTCCCAAGTCCCAAGCGACGGAATGGGTCAACCCCCCTACATACAATGCCGTGGGCTCAGATCAACCCAGGCAACACAAGTCTACCTCATCGCATCCAATTCAGGTTCTGGCGCAGGATGCGCGGCGCGAATTCGAGGAGATGCGGAAGCGCCAATCCGCCTCGCTGGACGAGGCCGTCAAGGAGTACAGGAGGAGATACAACATGCCGCCGCCACCTCACTTTGACAAATGGTTCGCGTTTGCCAAAGAGAACAATGTACAACTGGTGGACGAGTTCGACACGGTGTACAACCTGATCATGCCGTTCTGGGGGCTCCAGCCAAAGACGATCAGAGAAAGGGCAAAGGAGGCGCTGGGCGCCGACAACTTCCTAATGGGCCTGGCGATTCGAGGTCATGAGGTTACATACATTCAAGGCGCGCAAGAGTGGCAACAGGAGGCGACGAAGGGTATGATGGAGAAATTTGTGCAGTACCTGCCCGACATGGACCTGGCTTTCAACATTCACGACGAGCCAAGAGTGGTGGTTCCCCACGACGACATGTCACGTCTCGTGGCCAGGGCCAAGGACGTCAACATCCCAGCGGCGAATGCCATTAAGTCTCCGGTCAACGATTTCAGTCAGACTTCACCAGAGCTGAGTGATGGTCTGGGCTTTGACGAGACCAAAGTCACGAGGTTCAATGTCTTTGCGCATCAGCCGACGTGGACCCATGCCCGCATGTCCTGTCCACCAACGAGCCCGTCCCGCGTGCTCGAAGAGAGCGAGAGGATGGACCATCGCAGTGAATACGGCTACAGCGAGCTCGGGTTCATCTACAACGCTACAGCGTCAACCGATGTCTGTCTCTCACCATCGCTAAGCACATCGCATGGTTTCTTCAACGTTCCCAACTCCTTCAACATTGTCCACGATCTCTTTCCTATCTTCTCCCAGTCGAAGATCTCCACCTTCAATGACTTGATCTACCCTTCCCCGTGGTACTGGTACGGCAAGGTCACTTACGATGGAGCTACGGACATGGCATGGGCGGACAAGAAGGACCAGCTGTACTGGCGCGGCTCCACGACAGGAGGCTTCAGCCGAAACGGCGGCTGGCGTCATCAACACCGTCAACGTTTCGTCCAGAAGATTAACGGACCCGACGAAGCACATATCATGGTGAACAAGGGCACCGACCCCTCGCCCGAATGGCATGTCCAGTTGTCTCCTAGAGGTGACCACCGCGCCCTTATTGATGTTAGGTTCTCACACATCGGCCAGTGTGATCCCGGCGATTGTGAGTCCGAGATCAACTTCTTCAATCCGGTCGTGAACGAGGAGCTGTCCGCTGCTTGGGGGTACAAGTACCTGCTGGACATGGATGGCAATGCGTTCTCGGGGCGGTTCTACGCTTTCCTCCAAAGCAAGAGTCTTGTATTCAAGATGGCCCTATTTAGAGAGTGGCACAACGAGTGGTTGAAGCCTTGGTTGCACTATATCCCTCTGAGCCTGCAGGGGGACGATTGGCTAGAGAGCGTGAGGTTCTTTGCAGGCTCGGCTGGTAAGAAGCAAGCCCAGACCATTGCGGAAGAGAGTCGTAGCTGGGCGAACAAAGTGGTCAGAAAGGAGGATATGGAAGCTTGGTTCTTCAGGCTTCTTCTAGAGTGAGTTCCCCTCTTTGGTCCCCATCACGAGGAAGATGGCTAATGTCCCGCAGGTATGCCCGTGTGATCGATGACCAGCGCGAGGTTATTGGCTTTGATCCAGCGAGTGCGAAGCAGAAATTGCCTCCACCACAGGCGCAGGGTAAGGGTAAAGGAGGGCTGGAAATGGCCTGAGCATTGTCTGGATTATACAGTTAGAAGCATGTGGGCACGGCGTAAGGCGCTTTTGTGTTGGTTTAAGTGGAAGGAATACCATAATCTTGTCTTCCATGCTAAACCCCAAGGATTTTGAAATATACACTGCCCATCTCATTTGCGCCGAAACGACGCCTCTAGCGCCCAAGTAGAAAGATCAATATGCAATTTTTCCAACGGCAGGCAGGCGGCGCTACTCCTCCTCAGAACCGTCATCATGTGCCGATTCGCGTCTAGGCGACTCGGAGGCGTGAGCCTGTCTGTCGACATCGCCATCAACGTCCTCACTGGCCTGTCGTTGAATTGGTGCTTCCTCCACCTCCACCTGCTCTTCCTGGTCAGGGTCCTCCCAGCCAAAAGGATGTTCCCTATAATTCCTCATGGCTGTGAGCATGTCCTCGTTGGGGTCCTGCACCGTGAGGTCCATGCGCTCCACAACCTTCTCGTCCTCGTCCCCGTTGTTGAGCATGGTGCGGGCAATGTTCTTGGTACGCTGCGAGCGGATGGTCGATTTCTGCAGCACGGGATAGTAGTACACGGCCTTTTGCCTGGATCCGCTCTCGTCATCCACAACAGAGAGGATAACTTCATCAGAGTATTTATCCGAGTGTTCGAGCTCGGTCTCATGAGAGGTCTCGTATGCACGCAAACGATTGAACTGGAAGCATGGACCTGACTCTGCTTGGTGGGTATATAAGCTCTCGTCCTCGTGGTCCGCGTCAGTCGGGTCGAACATGCGGCGGAAGTTGGTTGCAGCATTTTTGTTCTGCGGTAGGAAGAAATCGTAGTTCATGAGGTTCTGTGGCTTTGGGACCGTGTCCGGATTGGCCCTGTGCAGGTCCATGGCGGCATCGAATGCAGCCTCCTCTTCCTGCGATCGGTCTATGGGACGGAACATGGAGCTGAGAAGACGCTTGTCGTATTCTGAAGAACCAGCGACAGGGTTCCTGTCGAACTTGATCGTAACAAAGGCACCGGAGTCGGGGAATGCATCGAGATCCGGGATGAGAGGTGTCGCATCTACCAGTTGAAGTTGCTTCCTTGTAGGGTGCTTGACACGCTTGTGGTTCTTGAGCTCTTCGTCGGCCAGTGCAAAGCTGCGCTCAATCTTTCGCTTGATGGCGACAGGAGAGTCGGCTGCAGCCTCGGGTGATCGCTGTATGCGTTTCTTCTGGGACGCACCGAGAAAAGCTCCCTTGCCAGCTTCCGGCTTCCTCGTGGCGAGGTTGGAGATGTACTCTGTGCGGCGAAGGAAGGAAACACCAGTATCGACAGCCTTGCGTTTCCCAAGGCTAGCAAGGGGCCGTAGGAGTGCTCGATCGTGAGGATGGACATCTGGTTGTTGCGCAGGTGCTTGAATGGCTTCGTTCCGTTAGCTGAGGTTCATAGTATCGGTATCAACATTGTGTTCCTTACATCGCTCGTCGCCATCAAAAACACCCGGCATTCCCACAAGGTCTAGCGGCATGCCCAATTCTGCGTCGGCCTCGATGTTGAGCGGTTGCTCTCTCGCCAAGCGCGAGGCGAACTTGGGATTGGTGTACTGCCCGCTCGACAGGCCCGTGTTAGGGATGTCGAGCAGCTTGGGCGGATTCGGCGGTGGAGGGAGCGCATTGCTGTATCTGATGCGTGCGATGTATTCTTGATGAACAACGCGCTCTCCGTTGCGCGAGGTGGCCATGATGGACGCGCTGGCGCCGCCCAAGAGGCTGGCAGCTGAGTGATCTGGAGGCGAATCGAACCGATAAATGAAGCGCCTTGGGAGGTCTTTGATCTGATGGCGCTGGTGGTCTTGCGTGTCGAGTGCGCAGTTCGGGGCAGGGTGTGGTTGGTGAACAATGGCTGTGGTGGTAGTTCGAAAAAGTCGGGTCTCGTCGCGCTTGAGGCTGGCGGGAGCTTCACCTCCAAGTCTCCACCGGCTTTGCACAGGCGACAGAAAGACTGTACGGACAATCTTATGGCGGCGCAGCACATTGAATAAAATCGTCGTAATACTAGACCAGTGTTTTTCATGCTCTAATTGTCATTTTGAGGCAATTCGTATAGATAAGTACTTGTTTTACACGAGTCTTGTGGCTATAATTAAGGCCACGTTCATCTGGTCATATTTTGGGTTTGGCCATCCAACCACTGTATTCCTGAAAACACAATGAATAACTCCACGCCCTTATTAGCGTCACATGCATGATAATGTAGAGTTAATGACCTTCTAGCAACGCCAAAACCCAGGAAGTCATAGTACACATCGCCACCGCGGCCGATTTTCGCGTTTGCCATTCGTTGCGTCCACCTCCTTAATTCCCGTTCTTGGCGTACTTCTTCTTTCCAAAAGTGAAGGGAACGTAGCGGTACTTGATCATGTGCTGAATTTGCTTGCGCACTGCTGGGATTAGAATCAGGTATCATGGAACTATCGGAGAACTCACTTGTGAGGAAAGCCAGCATGAACCAGTACATCAGCAGTACAGGCCAGAAGACCGGCACGTTGAAGATCTCGAACCAACTGCACACGAAGCCAATTGTGATGGCCCTGGTGGCCCAGTACCAGAACTTGAACTCGGGGAGACGGCGGATGAAGGGCCTGAACTCCTCGTCTGCGCGCGTAGGAAGCGCACCAACGGACCCGTCCTCCATTTCATTGTCCATGGCCTCATTGGAGGGGTCGAACTTGGGTGTAAGAAAGGCGAGGAAGAGGTTGAGAAGGTAGATGGCGAGCGCATATGCGACTGTAGGATCAATTAGCGCGCTGAATGATATGCTGGGCTCGCTGTGCTGCACGTACCGACATACCACCCTTGCGCAAGCAAAATGCGCAAGGCAAAGACGACGAAGAGAGCGACTGTGCCGACCCATCGATAGGTAACGTAGGGTGTCGACTGGTCGAGAAGCGCTTGGTATCTCTATTGGCACGCATCAGTTAGGCATTCGGCGTTGCGATCGTGGGGTGATAGGAGTCGCACCATCTGCAGCTTCGACGTCTGCGCCGAGACGGCGGCGAAAGGGGTCTGATCAGGCTCGGGGGCATCCATGATGGCGAAAATGTGTGTCGACCGGCTCCAAAAACGCGAAGATAAGAAGGTTGAGGGAGTGACGCGAAGCGAATCGGAAAACCGTGGGGAGAAAAGATAGGGATGCGAACAGCGGGTGGTGGCTGAGCAATCCGTGTTCAGGAATTCAGGGTCGTCGTCGAGCAGTCGCCGCCATCCAACGTGGATCGGTGCTCTCGGGCCACGTAGAGCTTGAGAACGTGTCTGCCCTGCCAACTGCAGCCCCGGGGATTATCCGCACTCGTCCATTTGCACAAGAGTCATGCATGCACAAGTCCCGTGCATAAAGCGACCTACTACAGTACAAAGCATCCCCGCCGGCCGGCTGTTAGACGCCTTTATCCTCGGCTCCAAAGCCGACGCTTTCCACTTCGCCGTGAATGCGAGCTGCCATAAACCAAAAGGTAGACAGACCATCAACTTGTGTTTTCCAATTTTCTTTCCATTTAACGCGCACTCTCACCAATCGATCCATCGTGAGAGCCTTGGATAAGAATTTGACTACGACTGCTCGCTACGACCCAGTACGTTGGTGACATCACTTTTCTCACCAGCTTCCAAGCTTCGGCCCACGACCAGTAAAGATGAATGCTCTTCGCTGCTTGCGCCCTGCGGCATCCCGCGTCAAGGCAGTGCCTTTCCCAAAGGCAACCTTGCCTGCCTTTACGCGCCCATACAGCTCAAAGAACTACGAATACATCCAGGTATCGACACCGAAGCCGGGCGTTGGTCAAGGTTAGTGCCCCATCATGCCTCCAAGTCGCGGCACTGACAGCTGCGTAGTGACGCTCAACCGGCCCAAAGCCCTCAATGCGCTTTGCACACCTCTCATCAACGAACTCAACGATGCTCTGGCTGAGCTCAATGGCTCCGATGAAGCCCATGTGATCGTGGTCACTGGCTCGCAGAAGGCTTTCGCCGCCGGAGCCGACATTAAGGAGATGGCGCCTCTTACCTTCTCCGAGGCGTACACAAAGTCCTTCATTGAGTCCTGGTCATCGCTCACCACGCAAGTGAAGAAGCCAATCATTGCTGCCGTGTCTGGCCACGCTTTGGGTGGAGGATGCGAGTTGGCGATGATGTGTGACCTCATCTACTGCACTGAGAACGCCAACTTTGGCCAGCCGGAGGTCAAGCTGGGTACTATTCCCGGAGCTGGTGGCAGCCAGCGCTTGACTGCTGCCATTGGGAAGGCGAAGGCTATGGAGCTCATCCTCACCGGAAAGTCCTTCTCGGGCGTAGAGGCGGAGAGGTGGGGTATCGCGGCAAGGACGTTCCCCACGTACGAGGCTCTGATGGAGGAGACGCTCAAAACGGCCGAGACCATTGCTGGGTACTCCAAGGTTGCGGTGCAGGCCTGCAAGGAGGTGGTCAACAAGAGCCAGGATCTGCCTCTGCGCGACGGCGTCGAGTTTGAGCGCCGTGTGTTCCACAGCCTCTTCGGTAGCCAGGATCAGAAGATTGGGATGAAGGCCTTTGCTGAGAAGAAGAAGGCTGAGTGGACGCACTCATAGACGAGACAAGGCGCATGTCAACGGCTCGGTGCTACCAGCGGGAAGCTGGGCGTATGTATGTAACGTTATACGAACCACCTAGGTGCTGAATCAAGTCGTTGACACAGTAGTCATCATAGAATGTGCTTGTCTGTATGTTTGCCATGCTTTGGTTATGCAACTTCTAAAATAAGATGCGCATGCGTCTGTGAACCTGTTCGGCCTGTCTGCATGGCGTCCTTGGCGAACGTAGCCCCGCCAAAGTCGAATACGACCAGGCACCTTCAGCATAACCGCCTCTTTACGATGTCCACTACTGAGCTTTGATCGCCTTCCTTGCTGCTGAAACTTGTTTCAAAGGTACATCACCAGGTAATGGCTTGAATGGAGTCACCAAAAGGCGGTATTGACCTGGAGAAGGAGCTGACGTGCTCTGTGCGTACCTTCCTTCCCTCACCTTCCCTACCCACCATACACGATCCGAGTCAGGCACTGACATCACAAACGACAGATATGCACTGAACTCCTCTACCAGCCGCTGACACTACTCGACTGTCTACACACATTCTGCGGCTCTTGCATCAAAGAATGGTTCTCCTTCGAAGCAGCCAAGATCGAACGCGCGCCGACCCCCCCAACGCCCGATACTGTGCTATTCACCTGCCCATCATGCCGCGACCCAGTGCGCGACACGCGGCACAATGCCACGGTGGTCACACTGCTGGACATGATCATCACAGCGCACCCGGAGAAGGCCCGTTCCGAAGCTGACAGGGAGGACATGGGCAAGAAGTACAAGCCCGGCGAACAGGTGCTGCCCAAGATCAATGCCAGAGAACGGACGGTGGACGAGAGGCGCGCGCAGGAAGAGGATGAGAGAATCCTAGCGGAAGTCAGGCAAATCAGCCTTAGGGATGCGGGGGCCGCTCCCGCTCTGCCGCCAAGACAGCGAAGAACGAGAGAAAGCCGGTCGAGATCTGTCAGTGAGGCTCGTACGGGCGGGCGACCGCACGGCACACCCGATGGAGCGTCGAGGTCGCGAAACGATCAACCCGCGAGGAGAAGTGCTGATCAGTTGACTCCGGAAGGTGAGACTCGGCGGGGAAGGCGGAGTGGCTCGAGGCAACGGCAAGTCGAACATCAGTCGTCTCTGCGCTCACTCATCAGCTCTGCCGACATGAGCGAGAGGGATATCGAGAGAGAGATTGAGGAGTTTGCGCGTCAGATTCAAGAAGAGGGTCTTCTTGACGGTCTGGATCTCGACAACATTGACCTCACGCGAGATGACGAACTTAGTCGCAGGATCACGGAGGCTTACAGGCGGAAACAGAACTCGAGGCCCAGAGATGACCGATCCAGAAGAAGAGGAACAAATGGGCAAGGTGGCTCACGTCGACCCAGCGAGCAGAGAGATCCAAGGCCTTCCGCTACCGCTACTAGCAGTCATTCTAGCAGCCGACAGCAACGACAGGGTCGGTCTGCGAGCGAGTCTCGTTACAACAGTGATAGAAGCAGACCACCTCAATCATCTTCCGCGAATTTGGACGTCCGTGGTCAGGCAGTGCGTCCGAGGAGGAGAACAGGCAGTAGCAGTCGAAGCACTACGACACCATTACTGGCAACGCCTCCTTCGGGTGATACCCGTCCGGCTGCCAGGTCCCAAACCGACCTGACTCTTCGCAATACTTCAGCAGAGCTAGATGGACTCCGGCCAGGTCTGGGCGATACCCGCAGTGTCAGCACCCCTAACGTGGGCGCTTCACAGCCGCCCGCTGCAGAGCTGCCGGCCGATGGTGCCAATAACTTGCAGTCCTTCGCGGCTCGCGCGGCGAACCCAGCACTGAGTCGCGACGTATCACCTTCGCAGCGATCAGCGACTCCGCCTGAGGTTCCTGTCGCCGATGCTGTCCGCGCACATCGCCCGGCTGAGCTGGCGGTGGTGCACTCGGCCATCAGTCACCCCCTTGGCAACCACGGCCAGTCTCCGGGGCATCAAAGAAAACGGTCGCAGCTCTATCCAGAGCCTTCTATATCATGTTCGAGATGTCGCAAAAAACATATCGAGTACGAGTTACACTACAATTGTCACATCTGCTCGGGCGGGCAATGGAACATCTGCCTCGACTGCTACCGCACCGGTCAAGGTTGCCTGTACTGGTTTGGCTTTGGTTACGGGGCTTGGTCAAAGTGGGAGAAGGCCAGGAAGCAGACAAAGGAGGACCTCCCCATGCCTCATATGCTAACAGCGAGTCGTTACACTCCGCCAGCCACTACTCCTGGCGGGGCGGAGGGCAGGAAGACATTGACCACAGACGACCCAAAGAAACGGCTCGAGAGTGGTACATTTTGCGCCAGGTGCTTTGTATGGACGAACCAGTGCTACTGGCGCTGCGATGTGTGCAACGAGGGTGACTGGGGGTTCTGCAACAATTGTGTGAACCAAGGCAAGTCGTGCTCGCACATGCTTCTCCCACTCACGCATGAGACAACGCGGTCGAGTGGTGACCGCCCGACGACACCTCGATCCCCGGGCAGGCCTCCCGCCGCAACTGTCCTCACAGGGCCATCCACATCGAACATTGGCCCTTTCAAGCCTTTGACGTTTACGACAAGGTGTGACGTCTGCCAGGACCCCATATCGCCAACCCAGCCCAGGTATCATTGCTTCAGCTGCATCAGCAACCTCATTGCCGATGCCATTGCTGGCGATTACGACATTTGCTTCTCTTGCTACAACAACCTGGTCGTGCATGGTGAGATCAGCTATGAGAACGGGCACTCTGGTTGGAGAAGATGCCTCAATGGACATAGGATGGCCATTATATGCTTCACAGAGGGAAACGTCGGCCTGTGGCGTTACGTCGACAGGGACATTGTGGGAGGTCGCGCCCTCCGCGCAGAGCCGTACGAAGGCGAGGAGCATCGGGGCAGGGGTCTCCAGAAGTGGTCATGGGCAGAAGGGGAGCAGAAACTGGAGAGGCTCGTGACGCAGGACGTCAAGGCCACCGCGCCCACTACAGACGGTGGCGTGGTCATGAGCCAAGCGTTTCCTCCGGATGGAGGCAATGGGCCGCGTGGAACTGCCAAATGGGCTTGGTATCCCAGGCCCGAGGTCGATGACGAGCTCCTGTTTCCACGAGGCGCTGAGGTCAGGGAGATTGAGTTTATGAATCACGAATGGGCACATGGGACTTATATGGGTGCCAAAGGCTTGTTCCCAGCCAAGTATGTCCAGCCTGAACTTTGAAGGAGTGGGAGAAGGCTGGGAAATTATATGAAGACATGATATATCACATATAGCGAGCATGATCTATGAAGACGTCAAAACTACAGACCAAAAAGAGCAACCCTATTGGCTTGGTTTTATTATCCAGAATGAGGTCGTGAATCAGCCGAATGCCGGTCGACAATTGACGTGATCTCCGGCGCTCGGCCCCACTGATGCGTACTGTAGAAGCTTACCCGCCACATCGCGACTTGACGTCGGAAGTGAATCTCGTCTCCAACGTGCCACTTGTTGAACACTCCACCACTCTTTCAAGTGCTTCGATATTTCGAGCGTCATCGACATGTTTCGTCGCAGCGCCTATCGCCTTGCGGCTACGGCCAAAGTGGCTGCTGAACCAGCCATCCACACCCTGAACGTCTCCAAGGCGCAAGGCGTGGCCAAGGGCTTGACGGGAGGTATGTACACAGAGACGCTACGAATTGGCTGGCACTGACAGGACGCAGCGATTGGAAACACTCCTTTGATCCGCCTGAACCACATTTCCGATGCCACCGGCTGCGAAGTCCTCGGCAAGGCCGAATTCATGAACCCTGGTGGCTCTGTCAAGGACCGCGCAGCTCTCTACGTCGTCAAAGACGCCGAAGAACAAGGCCTTCTCCGACCGGGCGGCACCGTCGTCGAGGGCACTGCGGGAAACACCGGCATAGGTCTCGCGCACGTGTGTCGGTCACGAGGGTACAAGCTGGTCATCTACATGCCCAACACGCAGTCCCAGGGCAAGATTGACCTGCTGCGCCTCCTGGGCGCCGAGGTCTACCCCGTGCCGGCGGTGGCCTTTGACAACCCGGACAACTACAACCACCAGGCCAAGAGGCATGCGGAGAGGCTGGACAATGCAGTCTGGACGAACCAGTTTGACAACACGGCCAACCGACGGGCGCATATCGAGACGACAGGCCCCGAGATCTGGGCCCAGACGAACGGCAAGGTTGACGCCTTTACCTGTGCGACTGGTACCGCGGGCACGCTGGCTGGCGTCACGAGGTACCTCAAGGACATTTCGGGCGGCAAGGTGAAGGCGTTCCTCGCCGACCCGCCTGGCTCCGTGCTGCACTCCTACATACAGTCTGGAGGCAAACTGGTTGAGCGTACAGGTTCCAGCATCACGGAGGGCATTGGTCAAGGTCGCATCACTGATAACCTGGCGCCCGACCTGGAGCTGGTGGACGACTCGCTGCACATCGCAGACGAGAAGAGCATCGAAATGGTGTACCGCTGCCTGGACGAGGAGGGTCTCTACCTCGGCGCCAGCTCGTCGTTGAACGTGGTGGCCGCCAAGGAGGTCGCCGAGAAGCTGGGCAAGGGGCACACGGTTGTCACCATGCTGTGCGATGGCGCGTATAGATATGCAGACAGGCTCTTTTCGCGCAAGTGGCTGACCGACAAGAAGCTGCTGGGTGCGATTCCCAAACACCTAGAAAAGTACATTGTGCTGCCATAGATAGACTGGGGCCCCGCGCTCTTGAATACATATTGTACAACATCCCATACCGTCCCATGCTGTTCTATTTGTACGGTGGTGCCCCCAATCATGAGGATGACTTCAGATCCAACGCCTCCTCAAAGCACTTTGTCCATTGCTCCGCGCGAGCCTCGTTGCCCGCCTCGCTCTCGATGAACTCCCTAGCATATTGCTCCAGGCTGTCCACCAATGGCAGCAACGGCGCCGCCGCCTCTTCGGCGACCTGTTGAGATGTCCGGATGCCCCTTATCGACCAAGCCAGAGACTTGACATACTCTGACCCGTTCAGTGAGAAGGATGCTTGTCTCTGAGGCCTCGCCTGTGCCAACTCGGCGTTCTCAGCCAGCGCCTTGCCCTCCTTCAACTGAGGTGCCCAAAGCGTCTGCACGGTAGCAAGATCGTCCTTGAGGGCAACCAGGTCGTCTTCCACGGATTCCTCCGCCTGGGTCTTGGCCTGGATCGTCACCGCCCGGGTCTGGAGCATGGCGGTGCGGCCAAGGACTGAGAAATGGGGGCTCATGCCCAACCCTGAATCGGCCAGTTGGCGCTTCTCGATGGCCTTGCTGACTTGTTCGGCATTTTCTGGCCTTTGGATAATGTCCACGAGCGTGCGGACCCAGCTGCTGGACTGCTTGGCCTGCTCCAGCGACCCGTCCCACCTGGCGTTGATGGCGTTGACGATGCGGATGACTTGCTCGCGCTCGGTGATCCACATGCCCGTCAGATGCGCCTGTTTGAGGCACCCAATGACCATACCAACATTGCCAGAATCGCAAGCCAAGCGAATGATTTTGTCGTATGCCCTCTGGTTCAGCCTCACACCAGCTTTTCGGTATCCCCACAGAATCGTCCCAACGTTGGCCCAGTCCTCCTTGGACTCCATCGTGTCGATCGCATCATACAGCTTCTTCCGAGCATCGGGTATATCTTTGTGGCAGTTGAGAGTCTGGAAGCGGTGCTCATGGCCTTCGACTTCGATGTCGATGGGGTTCTGGGAGAGGTACCCCTTTTTCTTCGGGTTGAAGACGATACGTCGCTGTTTCTGGGGAAGATAGGCGGGAAGAATAATCTTGTCCTGGATGACATTCAGAATCTCGTTGAGCTTGGCGTTCTCGGTCTGTGTAGGCAGAGCCCTGAGGTCTGGAGTATGTTAGAGCTGTGCGTGGGATACAACTGGGACTGAGCTTACTTTGCCTCGATGTTGTGCTGAATTGCTTGATGCACGAGTTGCCTACCGACGAGACAGGACCGTTGAGCCCACGCAGAGCGGCTTTGGCCGTTCTTTGGTACATGCTGGCTCTGGTTCTGGTTTTGGTGCACGGAGAATGTCGTCGCATCAAAAAAAAGTTGAGACGCAGAGGTCGCGATGCGCGACCCTGGCCTGGCACAGAGAGAGCCCCGGTGAAAAGATGGACCGGGCCAATCACACGTCGCGATCCCGTTGCAACCTCCAAACACCCAAGAATTTCGCGGACGAGGAGAACTGGGCCATCATCACAGTCAAGTCGACACGACACAACAATCACACGATGAACGTCGCGAGCGTAGGGCGGCCTCTAGGCGCCCTCAAGTCGGCGCTGCGTCAAGCGAGGTTTCAAAAGGAGGCTCGCCGATCATTATCGACCACGTCAGGGACAACGCCATCGGTACCTACTCGGACTGCTTTCAGCGCGAGACAACGTACGTTTGCCAGCACCGAATCAAAAACGAATTCTCGCTAATATCACCTAGGCCAGGATTTGTCAAAGGTCAAGCGCTTCAAAGTGTGGCCACAGATCCCCACGATCCGCAATGACTACCCGAACCCGATGCCCGCCATCCACCAACACCAAATCAGCCAGCTCGACCCGACCGGCGCCCGGACACGCATGTTCTCCAAGAAGCACCTCGACAGCGCCAAGCCAGGCGACGTGCTCATGGTGACGACCAAGTCAGGCGAGCCCTTCTCGGGCGTGTTCATGCAGATCCGACGGCAGGGCGTGGACACGGCGATCCAGCTGCGTGGGCAGCTGATGAAGGTCAGCGTGGAGATGTGGTTCAAGATCTACGCGCCGACGACCACAGCCATTGACATCATCTGGCGTAGGCCCAAGCGGGCCAGGAGGGCCAGATTGACGTACCTGCGCAAGGCGAAGCACGACATGGGCAACGTCGACAACCTGGTGTTCGCGTGGAGAAAGGAGAGGTATGCGCTGCGCTCAAAGGCGAATCCCAAGGGGCCGCAGGGGAAGAAATAAAGAGCTCTGGCTGGCTCCGTGTCGGCTTGTATGATATGTGGTATATTTAGAATTGTACAATGGCATGTACTGTTTTGTGCGAATGGATCGGGCCACGCTGAGCGTTCTGGCGTCTCACCTTGTTGAAGTCTCATCGGCCTATATGAGATGGCTACTCTCAGCAGGATGGATTGTGGTTGCGCGCCGGCCAACGACGACGGAGAATGGTATACTTTCCCGAGCAGACTGCCGTCAGACCGGAGGTGACTGCTCAAAGGATCTTCTTCAGATACTTCCGAGCCTTGGGATCGAGCAAATCATGCCTCCTGACCCAAGGCGAGAACAATACTCTTTCCGAGGCTTTCATGCTGGTCGACGACATGATCATATGATAGATGGACTGAGGCAACCACTCGAATCATATCAAGCACAGGCCAGACCATGGTTGGAGAGCCGGGGACAACATTTATACGGACACGTACTGTAAGCCAACTAAGACAGGCTGGAGCTGGTTAGTGAATCGCAGTCACTCAGGCTGACATCGATCCAGCGTCCAAAGATTGTCAAATCACTTATACAATCAGCTATTGCAACTCTTCAAGTTATCTCAACTGTCAACTTGATTTGACACGGATGTATTCGTATCTACAGCAGACACAGCCCCTGACTTTAGACCAGTAAGCGCCAGGTCATCCACTAACAGCGCTGGCAAGCAGTTCATGCCCACTGATAGGCACTCAGGCTGATAGCTGTCGGAGCCCGGCAACGACTGGGCCTGTCCTCGTACGTACCCCGCCGGGCAGTTTCCGGAATTTTGTTTACACCGGGATCAGGCCCAGCCGAACCCCGGGCCCCTCGAGGACTGGACTGGACTGGAGCGCCTTCTCCTGCCCATTCTCCAAATACATGTAGCTGCGTCTCGTCGCCCACGCGGTCTGCAGCACCCTCGTCCACAGCATCCAGTGTATCGAGCGTCCCAGTCCATCAACTATCACTCTACTCGTCTGTCGACTTTGACGGCAACCTAATTCACAAAACCAAAGGTCGCACCTATCACAGGAAATCATCGACCTCCTGGAGCACGACCCCTGGAACGTTGTCTCCGCATCCATCACGGCTGCATCGTCCCCCTCCCCTGCCCCACGCTCCAGGCGGAACCAGGCAGCTCTGCAGACTGCTCGAACGCGGCGGTCAAGCAGCATTTGCAGCTCTCTAATAGTAATTATCGACGCATTTCCTACGCTTCTCGAGCGCCGCCCCTGGACGACTCGTCACGCCCAAGAGGTTCTCTCTCCCCTGTCAAGCCAGCAGCACTGCTGACGCCCTTGTCGCCGTCGAGCCGCCGCATGATCAGGGTCTCGCGAGAATGGCGTATGCGGAGCAGCAGCGGTGGATCACTGTCCAGCAAAAGACATTCACAAAATGGCTGAACACAAAGGTTGAGGCGCGCAACATTGTGGTCAAGGACCTGATCGCGGACCTCAGCGATGGTGTATGTGGATTTGCTGTTTGTGCCTGGCCGGCAGACTGACATTGGCAGGTTGTGTTAATCCATCTTCTCGAATGTCTCTCCAACGAATCCCTCGGTCGATATGCGTCCAAGCCCAAGCTACGTGTTCAACGATTCGAAAATGCGAACACGGCCTTGGACTTTGTCAAATCGAAAGGGATCCAGATGGTCAACGTGGGCGCCGAGGATGTTGTCAATGGAAACCAGAAGATTGTCCTTGGCTTGATATGGACCTTGATTCTGCGCTTCACCATCAGCGATATCAATGAAGAGGGCATGTCAGCCAAAGAGGGTCTTCTACTTTGGTGTCAGCGCAAAACAGCCTGCTACGATGATGTGGAGGTACGGGACTTTAGTGCCAGCTGGAACGACGGTCTGGCATTTTGCGCTCTGCTCGATATTCACCGTCCCGACCTCATCGACTTTGACACCCTGGATAAGTCCGACCATCGAGGCAACATGCAGCGTGCGTTCGACATTGCCCACGAGGAGATTGGCATCCCCAAGCTGCTCGATGTGGAGGACGTTTGCGATGTGCCCAAACCAGACGAGCGCAGTTTGATGACATACATCGCCTACTGGTTCCATGCATTCTCGCAGATGGAAAAGGTCGAAAACGCCGGGCGTCGCGTCGAGAAGTTTGTGAACAACATGCAAGGTGCCTGGGAAATGCAGAGCGCCTACGAGAAGCGAATGAGAGCGCTTCTCAAAGCAATCCAGGAGCAGGTCGATTCGTGGCAGAACGCGGAGTTTGAGGGGACCTACGCCGACGCGAAGCGGCAAGCGAGCGAGTTCAACACATACAAAAGGGGCCAGAAGCGTAAGTGGGTGGCCGAGAAAAGTGACCTGGCGACATTGCTGGGAAATATCAAGACCAAATTGGGCACCTATCGTCTCCGACCTTGGGAGCCGCCAGCCGATCTCACACTGGAGACATCTGAGCAAGTATGGAGCAGTTTGTCGCAAACTGAGATGAACCGGGCGCAGCTCATCAACGAGACCATCCGAGAGTGAGTCCAAAATTCGCACGGTCATGTTCCAGCTCCTTGATACTGACCGCTGTAGCATCAAAAATGCCCTGCGCAAATCTTTCGCTGACAAGGCCAACGATTTCGCCATGGCCCTCAACACCATGCAGCTGGCGATATCGGGACTCGATGGTGATGTCGAGGACCAATTGCACCACGTGCGAAAGCTTAGCGACAATCTAGCACCCATGGACCGGTACCTGGAGACCATTGCAGCCGTGGACGAGAAATGCGAAGAGGCCAACATTGAAGAAAACGACTTCACCACATACACTTACGACGAGCTTTCCTACGAGCTCGGGCTGGTCAAATCCTCTGTCCAGAAGAAGCTTGCTTTCCTGGAGAATCAAATGGTGGCCAGGAGCATGACAAACCTCACGCCTATCCAACTTGAGGAATTCGAGAGCGTCTTTCGCCACTTTGACAGGGACGAGAGCAACTCGTTGCAGGAGCTCGAGTTCGGAGCGGCCTTGGCGTCCCTGGGACTTGTCTTCTCAGAGGAAGAGATGCACGATTATTTCATCGAAACGTCAGCAGGTCGCGACTACGTCACGTTTGAGCAGTTCATCCGGTTCATGGTGAACGTGACGGAGGATCAGAACACGGCGGAGCAGGTCTTCCAGTCCTTCCGCGAGGTCGCCGACGGCAAGCCATATGTCACCGAGATGGACCTGCGACACAGTCTTGTGCCTGACGAGGTCATTGACCACTTGGTGGGGATCATGCCTGAACACAAGGGTCCTAACACAGCAGAGGATCGTGGGCTCCCACAGTACGATTACATATCATTCATGGAGAAGATGATTGACGAGGAGCGAGGGCATGATGGCGCTGCCTCGAAGGGCCTGCAGGACAGGACGGACCGCAGCCTCAGTCCGCGAAAGGGAGGAGCCCTTAATGGTATTTAAATATATGGAGAGCAGACATGGTACCTGTCTCCTCACTGTCTGTTTTTGTTTCTGTCATTGCTGGCGTGGTAGAGCGGTTCTATAGCCTTCGTACAGTCCTTATTCCTGGTATTTTGTAATTGCATCATTGCGGTGTTCGGGTTACACGGGTTGGGAGAGCCGGATATCACAAGCTTATATACCAGTGCGAGCAAGTATATCCTTTCAAAAGACATAATCATTTCTGCCTTTTTGTTGACCGAGTAGGTACACACGTCCATGAAGAAAACATCATTGCAGCAAAAGGTGTTAGCGGCTTTATAATAAACGACTGATCTTAACAATTCAGTAGCTCAGGAGCCATAAGCAATTACTCTCACTCAATAAGAGCATAGCCTGATTATTGCGAACACCAGGACCCAGTGGTTTTCATGAAAGCTAGGCGAGCTGGTATAGGGTAGCCACAGACACTTCTGACAGCCGGACTCGGACCAGGGTCTCCGAAAACCGGCTCCGATTCAATTATTTGTTGCACTTGGTCGCCTCGTTGCGACATAGTTCCTTTCCATCTTTGATGAACTCGCACCACCACATTCGTCATGGCACCACGGACTCGCGTCGCCCAGGTTCTTCGACCGTTGGCGCGAGCCACGGCCTCCGCGCCAACAGCTGCGTCGTCGCGTGTGGCGATGCGATGCATTGCGACGTCGGCACCAAGACTGCTGAGCGCCTCTTCGCCACGACGGGCCACGAAGCTCACCACGGAGATGTATCCCGGCATCAAGCGCGACGAGCGGTTCAAGCAAATGAGCAGCGACGACGTGGCCTACTTTAAAGAATTACTTGGCTCGGACTCGGCGATCATTGACGGACTGCACCAGGATGCCGCTGCGGACATTGAACCCTTCAACGAGGACTGGCTGCACAAGTACAAAGGACAGTGCCGTCTTGTACTGAAGCCTGGCTCAACAGAGGATGTCAGTGCAATTCTGAAGTATTGCAACGAGCAGAAGCTGGCTGTGGTGCCTCAGGGCGGAAATACTGGGTTGGTCGGCGGATCCGTGCCCGTGTTTGACGAGATTGTCATCAACATGGCGCGCATGAACAAGATCCACTCTTTCGACGAGGTCAGCGGCTCTCTTGTCGCGGACGCGGGCTGCATCCTCGAGACGACGGACCAGTACCTCGCGGAAAGGGGCGCCATCTTCCCGCTCGACCTGGGCGCCAAGGGCTCGTGCCATATTGGTGGCAACGTGGCTACGAATGCTGGCGGGCTGAGGCTTCTGCGCTACGGCAGTCTCCACGGAAGTGTACTCGGACTGGAGGTCGTGCTGCCCGACGGCACGATCATGAACGACCTCTGCACGCTGAGGAAGAACAACACGGGCTACGACCTGAAGCAGCTGCACATTGGCGCGGAGGGTACCATTGGCATCATCACCAAGGTGTCAATTCAGTGTCCCCAGCGGTCATCGGCGATCAATGTTGCCTTTTTCGGACTCGAGTCGTTTGAAAAAGTGCAGCAAGCGTTCCGTGAGGCCAAGGGCCAGCTCTCCGAGATCCTGTCGGCTTTCGAGCTGATGGATGGCAAGAGCCAGAGCATGGTGCACAAGGTGCGCCCGGACAGCAAGAAGCCCCTCGAGGACGAGCATCCCTTCTATTGTCTCATCGAGACGAGCGGTTCCAACGGCGAGCACGACTACGCCAAGCTCGAGTCTTTCCTCGAGGACGTGATGACCAAGGAGATCATCACGGACGGTGTTGTCGCGCAGGATGCGACGCAGCTCAAGTCGCTCTGGAGCTGGCGCGAGGGGATACCAGAGTGTCTCGGCCACTGGGGCGGTACCTACAAGTACGACGTGTCGATCCCCATCAAGGACATGTACGCCATTGTGGACGACATCTCGGCCAAGATGGAGGAGGCCGGTCTCATCGGCGAGACGGACGAGTACCCCGTCGTGGGCGTCGTGGGGTATGGCCACATGGGCGACTCCAACCTGCACCTTAATGTTGCGGTGCGCCGCTACGACACGGCGGTCGAGAAGATTCTCGAGCCCTACGTCTACGAGTGGATCGCGGACAAGAAGGGCAGCATCAGCGCCGAGCATGGGCTGGGCATTGCCAAGAAGAACTATATCGGGTACAGCCGAGACGAGACGACGATTGGCTTGATGAAGCAGATTAAGAACCTCTATGATCCGGTACGTGAGCACCTCGCTACCCACTGGCCTTTTTCCACTTTCGATATTGCCATTTTCCCCTTTCTGTCGTAGTGCTGGGTGCAACCCATGTCCATCATCGATTCCGCTAACAAAATTCACAGAACGGCATCATGAACCCTTATAAATATGTTTGATCAGTGTATATACCCGAAATACCAGTCGCGCATGCAGCGACGTCGATTTGAAAGAATTTGCCATGCATTACATCTATGTCATGTCTTCACTCCCTGGGATTTGTGTTGTCCTCACCAAGTCGATGGGTGATTACGATCTTTTGTGCCATAGAGCAGCTCTGATCTAAGCTGATGATGATGATCTTCTGCTTGTGCCCCTTGAAAATAGTACCATTGGCGAGGGCAAAGTCCGGTGGCAAGGATCAGCTACCGCTCTGACACACATAGTTAGGTGGCAGCTGGGCTAGTCAAGAGGGAGTCAGTGCGCAGCTCCTGATGTCCGATATATTCTTCTTATCTCCGCGACATTGGGCTGTGGTAAAGCAACACCAGGATCACAGTCCACACTCACGAGCAAGCCAGACACTGACTAACAAATCTATCTGCCGAGGAGACTTCATAAGCATCGGCGGGAGCGGATGCATGTCATTGTGGCGCATCCAGTAGGAGTCGCGAGATCCCCAATGGGTAAGCTTGCGCATGATTATGCATGCCGAGCTCGGGCACGCCGTGACGGTGAGCAAGACGGACGAAGGAAGACGGCATCACCATGAGACCCGGCCACTCGCACGCCGTGATGCTGGCGAGGCGCGCCATTAGTTTCTCAGGTCAATTTCCCGTACTCCCAATGCGCAATCGTACTGAGGCTAGGTTCGACCCAAACGAGCGGGTTCCAGCATCCAAATGCAAGACGACGACGACCTGGTCTCGACGCAGCCAATCGCAGCTAGTCCTCGCAAAGATATCTCTCTGGTCAGCCCTAGATGGCCCTACACACGTAATGAATGCCTCGCCAGTCTTGTCAGACCACCTAAATTCTGTCATGGAATCATAGCGACAAGGATATCTGCCCTAAAATAACCTTGTCCTCGAAACAGATCGGCCACGGAATCGGGAGAGCTGTGGCAGGCCACTCGCGGCGATCGCGAAGACGGACGAAATCCCCATTCATCTTCAGCGATGGCAGGAAATCGAACTCTACTCTTGCCGTAGCCTGTCATGAACGCCTATTCGTTGTGCTACCGTAGACTGAGACAGCATGAGCCATGCTGCTCAAAGTACAGGATAAGCCTTCCTGCATCGTTCATGAGGCTGCCGCGAGAGGTGCGTCCATCGGCGGCAGACCCCCTTACGAGCATTACAGTCCCGTCCCTCACCAGGTGAATCATTCTTCTGCAAGTGTCAGCGTCGTGCCGTCGCATGGCGTTCCTGGCTCCGCAGGGCTGAACATGACACTTGCTCCGGGGACCTCTCTGAAGTATCCTATTCGCCCAATGGTCACCACATGCCAAGCCCAACGACCCAGGGACATGATTCTCTCCGGCGTAGTAGTCTGGACATGGAGATGAGTGCTGACGGAACAATCCCGAGAAACCAACCATCGAGCGCACATTGGACGAGCGCATCTCACTCATGACGGAGCCTTGCCCCGTATCGCCTACCACCCAGCCGGCGCGCCATGGATCCGAGGTAGGGAGTACAGTATGTCCATCGAACTAGACGTACTGGATGTTGACTATCTTGAAAGTTTCGAGTGCTGTATACTGTGATTCGTCATGGACCTGTGTTCTGGGAGATTCTGCGTTGCTTATTCGCATACTCCCATCCGACTTGATTATAAAGCCTTGTCGACCTTTCATCATAAATAACCACACGTTCGCGCTGCTTGTAACGAGTGAGATCAGAGCAGGTTACTCTTCTTGTCTGTATCATGGTCGGTGTTCCTGGGAAGTATCAGGGCTGTGAAACGTGCCGTAGACGGCGGGTGAAGGTGTGTTTGCGAAACCTTGTCGGCCATGGTAACCTCAAGTGCACAGGCTAACAATCTCTCTCCAGTGTAGCAACGAGCGACCGTTTTGCCAGAAGTGTGCCAACAGCGGAAGGCAATGCGAAGGCTACGAGCGCGAGCGAGTCTTCATCACCGGAACGCCGGAGCACCGCGGACGAGTCGCATCGCATCCCAGGCAACCTACATCATCGGCATCGTCTTCGAGGCGGAGACATCTGGATTCCGAAGCCAGGTCAACGCCAGAGATCACCCCTGAGCGAGACACAGGTCGCGGGCGCCAGGTTTCCGCCGAGCTGCGCTACGTCGATAGGCGTCCGCCCGTGACGGCAGCTGCCCCATTCGCACCAGCGTGGGAGGACCATATCGCACTCGATGTTCAAGGTGCGCTGGATTATGCCTTCCTCACGTCTCTGCATATACCGCCGCAGAGCATCGTTTGTCAGGCGAGGCAGAACCAAGCCGAGCTGCAGAGCTGGAAGATCGCTTCAGCGCCATACATCCTCCCAGACGTGTTGTCCATGTCGATTGATGGCACGCTCCGGCTGAAAGGAAGGTGTATGGCCCACTTGTCCGACCTCACCAGTGACAAAGAGAAAGCCCCGGCTTCGATAGCCTTCTTGCTAGAGGTAAGCGTCCAGGTGGGATATCGCCAATTGCAATGCTGAGATAGGATGTGCAGAGCACACGAGCGACACCAATAGATACCGAATCCCAGAAGACGACGATGGAAAGCCCTGTCCAGCAGCTGGGTCCGCATAATTTCGTATCGTTCCCGAACCACCACTTCTTCGCCCGAGTCTTTCGGCCTTTGATTGTAGGTTGACCATGTATTCTCACGGGTATCGAGCCAATACTTATAGCAATCAGCTTGGTTCCTCGCTGCTCAGTCGGATAGAGACGTTTTTGAAAGACACAGATTGGCTCACGGTGCCTTGGGCCAACCATCCGAAAACGCTCTTGGATCAGTTACTTGATCTCATATCTTTTGTTCCTCCTCTTTTGCAGCAGCTCGACGCCATATCGGCAGCAGCGGCTACGACTCCTCGCCGTCAACAAGCCCAGACGCTGCTCGGGAATTGCAAAGCTTTGGAAAGTCGTTTCGACCAGTGGCTGACATCGGCCCATGAGGAGACAGCCGAGCAGCAGCAGCAGTGCTACTGGGTAGAAGAGACGGCTAGCGCGCTGGAGGCAGCCCCTTTCGCCGGTCTACTCATGTTCAGAGACGGTTCTACCGCCCTCATGTTTCTGTATTTCTGGATGTCGCAGATCTCTTTCCATCGATGCATCGAACGTCTGTACACAATCATTTTCGAACCAGTCATCGACATGTTCCCGCCCGCGTGGCCAGAACTGCTCCCCAATCTTGAGCTGGATGACCTTGGTCGCTATCAACAGACCCACGAACTCGCAACGAGCATTTGTCGCGGGCTCGACTCAGCTCTCGGATACGCTGCGCAGCCCGAGCTACTCCTAGCCCCAATGACAACTGCGCTGAATCTGTTCAGAGACGACAATACTAATGCGCATGACGGCATCCTTGAGATCTTCTGGTTGGAGGCTTTCAAGTCTCGCTTGGCGGATAAAGGGCAGTATCTGGCTTCCATGTTGGAAAGAAGCAGTTGGGTAGAACTAGCCAGGTTTTGAGGGCAAAGTCGTCGCGGTGCGCTGCAGGCCAGCTGAAACGAGGCGAGCAATTAGAGGAGCTGGTATCTCCAATGAAGGCATTCCTATTGCTGTGTATTAAGGTCGCGATGTAATATTTGAGAATTGCCAACAATTGAACTCTGAACCTGAAGTTAAGGATGTCCACCCAGCCACAGCCCGCCAGCAAACATACGCCACACATCTTAGCGCCACAATTCGAGCTCCCGCCCGCATCATCGTAGGCAGGCGTTCTGACGAAGCTCCACTGCCTCAGCTCGTCCTCGCAGCAATCGACCTCCCGACATTCAACTTCCTACATTCATCGTCAATACTGCACCACGATATCAGCGTGACACAAGCAGAACTTGACATCACCGGTCGAAATCAACGAAACGACCACTAGAATCGCCCATCATGGCCTCCGGATACGACAGAGCTCTGTCGGGTGAGTTGCTTCATCACGGTTGCTCTAGACAGCTTTTGCTAACATTGGACAGTCTTCAGGTTTGTCGACGTTTAGCCGCGCTCCGAGAGGGTCTCTAACAGTTTGCAGTCCCGACGGTCACGTCTTTCAAGTCGAGTATGCTGGCGAAGCCGTGAAGAGGGGTACGTTTGGCATGTGCTGTACATGCGGGATCGCCAACTAACTGGATGCCCAGGAACGTGCGCCGTCGGCGTCAAGGGAAAGGATGCCGTCGTCCTCGGCTGCGAGAAGCGCTCGGCCATGAAGCTCCAAGACACCCGCATCACACCTTCCAAGATCCAACTTCTCGACAACCACGTCGCGCTCGCCTTTGCGGGCCTGAACGCTGATGCCCGAATCCTCGTCGACAAGGCCCGCTTAGAGGCCCAGTCACACCGTCTCTCGGTGGAAGACCCCGTTACGATCGATTACATCACAAAGTACGTTGCTGGAGTGCAGCAACGATATACGCAGGCTGGCGGTGTCCGGCCCTTCGGCATCAGCACACTAGTTGTTGGCTTCGACAAGAACAGCAAAATCCCCAGACTGTACCAGACGGAGCCGTCGGGCATCTACTCGGCATGGTGAGTTGAGGACCCCAGGTCTTGGGGACGATGATATCTGACCATGTGTAGGAAAGCCAACGCTATCGGCCGTTCCAGCAAGACTGTCCGCGAGTTCCTGGAGCGCAACTACAAGGACGACATGGAGACCGAGGCTACGATCCGCCTCGCCATCAAGTCGCTACTAGAGGTGGTCCAGACGGGCGCCAAGAACATTGAGATTGCGCTCATGCTACCCGGAGAGGAGATTGAAATGTTGCCAACGGACGAAATCGAGGAGTACGTCAAGGAGATTGAGCAAGAGAAGCAGGAAGAGGCTGCCAAGAAGAAGACCGGCCGGGCGGGAGCTGGCAGCGCAGCGCTGCCCACGCGCGGGCAGGACGACGCGGCCGCGTAATAGGGCAATAGACGAAAAGTCATGATAGACAAAGTGCTCTATCCCTCACGCGCTATGCGCTATGCCAATGTATCAAGACGTTCATGACCATGCCATTGTCCCCTTGCTCAAGATTCCCAAACGCCACAAGCTGCATTTCATACGCTCTCGCCACCCCGTATATAAACCAGCTCAACCAAGCCTGTCTGCTTCCTCAGAGGGATCGAATATCGTCCTCTGCTTGTCGTCCTTGACACGCTCGTCCTTGAGCATTCTGTTGTCCATGCGCGTATCCTCGCTTTCTACCGACAAGGCCGCTTTTGGGGTCTTGGCGTCGATGACAAAGTGGTTGTCGCAGTGCGGGCAGTACTCGTCGCTCTCCTCAAACTCTTGTGCGTCCTTGCGGAAGCACTTTCGGCACTTTTTGCACGCAAACACCATCTCGAGCGTCTGCTGGAGCGGATGCGACTCCTGCTCGTGGTGGCAGTCGGCACAGTCGAACCATTTCTTGCCTGTTTGATCTTGTGAGCTTGGCTGAGCGGACTCGCAGTCGGTCGGTCGGGATCAGGGGCTTTGGCGGCTGGAGGAGGACGACGTACAGCATGGCGAGCGGATCGCGACCTGGGCGTTGAGAATGTGTTTGCTGAGTGATGTTAGATCCTCGGTCCGTTGCGATGCCTGGGAATAGGGGACTTGCCACATGGCGAAGGGCTATCGGTTGCGATGTGTAAATTCGTCGACAAGCTTTGTCCGCGTAGAGTCAGTACACTCTTCTATTGACTTTCACCAGAAGATACGTAGTCCGCCTAATATAAATGTCCCTGAACTTTTGGCGGGGTGGCGCGCTTGCAGGTGGGGTGGGTGATTTATTAAGCCGATGGGTGTATGTACTTGTACTATCCGTAATCCACCATGTATTGCATGCAAAGTAGTCTATTAATAAAGGTGTCTTTTGTGAAATAATAGCAGTTATAAACGTAATCAAGCCCTCGATTTGAGGCTGTTACGCATTCCTTTTTGTAAGCACCCAAGGCACTGGCCGCACGAGCTGGTGGTACTGCAGCGGCGGTGTACGTACGTATCTCAAGACCCACATTAGTCAGCCGCCTATTTGCCATCGTCATCTTTATTCCGTGCACGGTCATCCAACTCTTGTTCAACCTTCCTCGCCGGCACCTCACCATCGAGAACCGCGCATCGTCACGGTCCTCTATCGAGATGCCTCCGAAAAGAAAGGCTGCGCCCAGCGCCGCCAAGGGCGAGGCGAAAGCTGGTAGAACGTCACGCATGTCGACGCCCGGCGCCGCGACACCTCGTAGCCTCGACGACACGGGCGACGATGCTGAGGACGAGCCCGTCGTAGGCGATGAGGAGCTGCAGCGTGAGCTGGATAAAAACATAGATATCTTCTCGGTGGACAAATACAAGAAGAAACACACGGTCCGCGAGCCGCTGCCGCACATATTTGGTAATAATGATTATTCGTACCTCGACCTCAAAAAGGACCACCAGAACCGCCCCCTCTGGATCGATCCCCAGAAAGGGAGGATCATTCTCGAGAGCTTCAACCCACTCGCCGAGCAAGCGCAAGACTTCCTGGTCACGATCGCGGAACCTCTGTCTCGACCGACGTTTATGCACGAATATGCCTTGACCACGCACAGCCTCTACGCCGCCGTGTCGGTGGGCTTGTCCCCGTCCGATATCATCAGCACCCTCGATCGATTCCTCAAGACCCCGCTGCCCGAGGAGATTCGAAACTTCATCACGAACTGCACGCAGAGTTACGGCAAGGTGAAGCTCGTGCTCAAGAACACAAAGTACTTTGTGGAGAGTCCCGATCCAGACGTGCTGCAACTCCTCCTCAAGGACCCGATCATCGGGCCGCTTCGTGTCCAGCACGGAGACCAGGAGCTCACCACAGAAGCAGCCCCCAAGCTTGGAGCGTTGGTCATCCCGGGCACAGGTGCGGCAAAGGGCGTGACGCAGACCAGCGAGCAGCAGCTTGGCGACCACGGCGAGGCTCCCAAGGAGAAGGATGTGTTCGCGACACTCAACGAGGATGATGACGACGAGCAAGACGTTACGCACGCTTTTGAGATTGCCGACAAGGACGTCGAGACTGTGCAGAAGCAGTGTCTGCTCCTCAACTATCCCGTCCTCGAGGAGTACGATTTCCGTCGGGACGAGGTCAATGCCAATCTGGAAATCGACCTTCGGCCCGGAACCCAAATCCGTCCGTATCAGGAGAAGAGTTTGAGCAAAATGTTTGGCAACGGCCGCGCGAAGAGCGGACTCATCGTCTTGCCCTGCGGCGCAGGAAAGACTCTGGTCGGCATCACGGCGGCCTGTACCATCAAGAAGGGCGTCATTGTGCTCTGCACAAGTTCCATGTCCGTGGTGCAGTGGCGACTCGAGTTCCTGAAGTGGTCCAACATCAACCCAGAAGACATTGTTGCCTTCACTTCGGACAACAAGGGCAGCATGTTCACGGGTAGCACGGGCATTGTCGTCACCACATACTCCATGTTGACCCAGGCTGGCCAGCGCTCGTATGACGCCGACAAGATGATGAAGTTCTTGACGAACCGCGAATGGGGTCTGATGCTGCTCGACGAGGTGCACGTCGTGCCGGCCAACATTTTCCGAAGAGTCACGTCTTCGATCAAGTCCCACTCAAAGCTGGGACTGACGGCCACGTTGCTGCGTGAAGACGACAAGATTTCGGACCTGAACTTCCTCATCGGACCCAAGCTGTTTGAGGCGAACTGGATGGAGCTCTCTAAGCAAGGCCACATTGCCAGGGTTCAGTGCGCCGAAGTCTGGTGCCCCATGCCGACAGAATTCTACGACGAATACCTCAAGGCGCCCGCGCGTAAGAAGCAGCTGCTGTACATTATGAACCCGCGCAAATTCCAGGCGTGCCAGTACCTCATCAACTACCACGAGGCTCGCGGCGACAAGATCATTGTCTTTGCCGACAATGTGTATGCTCTGAAGAAGTACGCCTTCAAGCTGGGCCGGGCGTTCATCTACGGGGGCACGCCCCAGGCCGAACGCCTCAAGGTGTTGGACAACTTCCAGAAGAACCCGGAGCTGAACACCTTGTTCCTGTCCAAGATCGGTGACACGTCGCTTGATCTACCGGAAGCCACGTGCCTCATTCAAATTTCTTCGCATTACGGTTCGCGCCGTCAAGAAGCGCAACGACTGGGACGCATTCTGAGGGCAAAGAGGAGGAACGACGAAGGTTTCAATGCCTTTTTCTACTCTCTTGTCTCCAAGGACACGCAAGAGGTGTACTTTTCGTCCAAGCGCCAGGCCTTCCTCGTCGACCAAGGATACGCCTTCAAGGTCATTACGCAGCTGGCCAACATGGAGAACACGCCAGACCTTGCGTTCAGCACGCCAGCGGAGCGCCGGGAACTTTTACAGACGGTGCTCGTCGACAACGAAACGGCCGAGGATGACGAGATTGACGATGATCTCTTCCACAAGGGCAAAAAGGGGAAGAAGAAGGGAACACGTCGCACGGCCGGCACCCTGGGTGAGCTCAGCGGTGGGCAAGACATGGCCTACATTGAGCGCAACAAGAAGGTGAACCAGGCTCTGAAGAAGGGCAAGGGGAAGCAGGAGAGCCATTCCTTCTTCAAGAAAATCGGACGCGAAAACGCGAGGCGGGCCGCACAATAGGCAGAAGAGCCTGCGGCACCTGTACACATACACGCATATAAAACATGAAGGACACCAAGCGGAGAAGGCTCGGCGTTTCTTGCATTTGATTTGAGAGGCCTGGTAGCACCGCCGGTCTTTGGGAGTTGGATTGATACACTGGATATTAGCGCACCGCATGTTACTTGAGAGAATGTCCACAAAGATTCCCCTTTTGTCAATATGATATATTATGTGACAGAGGTCAGCTTATCATGTCGTCGGTCTCCATCCGAGGTAACCCAAACGTTGGAGGCCTGTAGAGAGCGTCGTTGAGGAAGAGGATTGGTGCCCTCTGGCTCTGACGATGAGGTGCAGGACGCAGGCAGATGCAGCACTGCAGCACTGCAGCCATCAGCCTCGGATCTTGGGTTGCATGCCGCCGTGAGGCCTGCGGGCGGCTCTGCTGCCCATCGGATCGGAGTCTGGACAATTAAATGAATGCGGCTGTTTAGAGGCACGAGCTGGCAAGATGCAGATCTACACGGGCGCGTGGTGGTGAGACAGGCAGGCAGCCAAGTCACCTGCTAGCGGGACGGTTAGCAGCGGTGACATCAGACATCCAAGTTCGCATGCGGGTCCGAGCGTCTGTGCATGTTTGGCGCGTGCATCGAAATCTGACCGGCATTCCCTCCTCATTGGATCAGTCGTGAACCAAGCACGCGAGGTCGAGGCCTTTTCTCTGGGCACGCACATTGCCGTCGGGGGCCGCCCAATGAGGGTGTATTGGCAAGGCGGCGGTGCCCATTGCGGTGGGCTGCGCCCGAGTCGGCATCCACGGCACATGCTGCCCATGCATGGATGATGGCTGTAGACCTGTTAGTGCAGTCCAGTCGCCGTGTGTGGCGGGCGATGGTTTTGATGATGGCAAAGTTCATGCCGCGCTAACATGACATAAACGGAGTCGAACCTCTTCAGGCTTCTGTTGGCCTTTCTCCTTTGATGAACAGCAGCAGCATCTCTGATCCGTAACGCAGTACAGCAGGCGGACGCTCGCCCCCCTCTCGACCTCGAACACCGTTGCTGGCTTCAATTGCCCGGGGTCGTCGAACGCGACTCGACTCCTCGTTGCTGGTTGCAGTCAGAGGAACCTTGGGGGACCGACCCTTTGGAGGCCGCTCAGCGACAGACGACAAACCGACGACGACAACGACGGACGGTCTCAGCAATCGAACTTGTCGCACGCTCATCTCCTCCACAGCGTCTTCTTAATAATTACCGCCGACATTATAAGAGCATTTCTTCAATCTCTTTTCTTTTACTTTTCTTTTTTCGCGCGACTTTCTCTCTCTCTCCCTGTCTCGCTCTCGCGCGCGCCCGCCAAGGGCTCCACTACTCGCAGTCGAGTCGACAATTCGCCAGGCAGGCATTCCGGGTGTTTAATATAATTATCGGGTGGACCGTTGATCTGAACCGAGCCCTTGTACTCATTAGGAGGCAACAGAGACACCAGGTATCGACAACGTGCTGATATCGCTGGCTTCTGATTCGACCACCCTCCGTCGCAGGGTCTGCATTGCTCGACTGGCTTTTCACCTATCAGACGCCCACACGCTTGTCATCGCTCTGGCTACGGGAGGTTTGCTTTTGTCTCTTGCTGCAGGGACCCTTGGAATCGCCTGGGTCTTCCCGTCCCGGAACACACGAGCCGGAACCAGCCGCCTCACCGAGTCGCTGACCGCTGATAACGTTAATTTTGGAACAACCGTCACACGCGAGCAAACTTGCTTATCGCGCTTGTCTTGAATTTTTTCAATACTACCTTACCCAGGTAACAGCATAAGAGTCACTGGTCTGTCATCAAAGCTCACAGAGAGCTCACCCGACAACACACTCAGTATCCAGCTCAACATCATGAACCTTGCTCTTCATCATCGCACCACGTCCATCTTCTGGACCCTTGGCTGACAAGAGTCAAGGGTTGTGATAGTTACATACACCAGCCAAAGCCCCGGAAGACCTGACGACAAAGCACAGGAAACCGGATTATCAAAACCGAGGATCACAGAGCTCACAGTCTTGCACATTCCTCTCAACGACCATGAAGGCCATGGCATCTCTGAAAAGAGTGTGGCACGGCGCAGTGGCGCGGCTGAGCCAGAGGAAGCCGCACTTTGACTTCATCACATCCCATTGTATGAACTCCCCTCCACCTCTGCGTCCACGGACAGTGCTGACCAAAGTCAAATAGACATTGTTATCATCAGCGGTGTCATATTGGGATCGATTCTCATGTACGCTTCTAGAGGAGCCGATGTCGTGTACATTGATGCTCTCCTGTTTGCCAGTGGTGCGAATACACAAGCTGGCCTCAACCCTGTGGACCTCAACAAGCTCAACACGTTCCAGCAGATCGTCATGTACATCATTCCCATGCTGACCAACCCCATTACACTCCACGGGTCGGTTGTGGTGCTTCGACTATACTGGTTTGAGAAGCGCTTCCGAACCGTGGTCAAGGATGCCATGAAGCGGAGGACCACATTGACCAAGTCACGGTCCAAGGCCCGTGGCGAAGACGCACCTGATTTGGAGGAAGGGGTCAACGGAAGGGACATTACTGTTGTCCCTCGAGAAGGCGATAGGTCACCACGGGTGACGAATGACGGGATTCTCCTCGAAGACGACCCTCACCTGCCCAAGGCGGTCCACAGCTCGGACGGCAGCGACTCTACCAACGTATCGGACGGCCACGGGCAGCACGTTGAAGGCCTGCCGGCGCCGGCCGTGGCCACAGAGCCGGAGACGACCAACGAAGGGACCGGTCTGCAACAGGCCGTCACCTTTGCCGACACTGTCAAGAGGAGCGACGGAGTCGAGGACGACCCAATCAACTACTTGCGAACCCATCCGTTTGACAACACGGAACACATTGCCATCCTGGAACGCCAACGCGCTCAGGACAACGAGGTCCTGCGCATCCCTGGCCCCCGCGACGCGGAGAGGGGCATCTGCCCCCGGAGGCTCGACGACGGGGAGGACAATGAGGAGAGCAATCCTCTGAGCAACATCCGGACGCGCGATTCCAGGCTGCGGAGCTCGACCCTCAACTCGCGCCACATCCCCCGCAACCCCACCATCACCATTGAGGAGCCGCACCACCCCAAGCTCGAGCGCGCCGAGGAGAACGCGGCGGCTGCGACCGGCACGATGGACGCTCTGCGGATGCGCAAACCACGCGCCCTCAATAACTCGGGCCAGCACAAGACGCACGAGGATGGCGACGAGCGTCGTGGCCGGTCGGCCACACGCGCCGTCCGGACCAGGACGTTTGACACCATCAAGTCCGCCCTCACCCGCGACAAGATGGACGACATGCCGTACCTCAGCTACACACCCACCATGGGCCGCAACTCCAACTTTGTCGGCCTGACGCTCGAGCAGCGCGAGGAGCTGGGCGGCATCGAGTACCGCTCCCTGCGCACGCTCATGTTCATCCTGCTCATCTACTTCTGGGGCTTCCAGGTCTTGGCCGTGACCTTTTTGCTGCCGTACATTCTCCACAAGCCAGAGTACGGCGACGTGGTGAGCGCCGCCGGCGTCTCCCGCACCTGGTGGGGCTTCTTCACGGCCAGCGGCGCCTTTATGGACCTTGGCTTCGCCCTCACGCCCGACAGCATGGCCTCCTTTTCCACCTCGGACTACGTGCTCATGATCATGTGGTTCTTCATCATCATCGGCAACACGGGCTTCCCCGTCATGCTGCGCTTCCTCATCTGGGCCTTTGCCAAGGTCGTGCCCAAGGGCTCCGGGCTGTGGGAGGAGCTGCGTTTCCTCCTGGACCACCCTCGTCGATGCTTCACCCTCCTCTTCCCCTCGGCCGCCAACTGGTGGCTGTTTGGGATCCTCGTCATTCTCAACGTCGTGGACCTGGTCTTCTTCATCATCCTCGATGTGAGTCATTTCTTTCCTTTGCTCCCATGTTCTTCACTGACCCGCGATACAGCTCAACTCCACCGTCGTGGAGGCTCTGCCGGTCCATACACGCGTCGTCAATGGCCTGTTCCAAGCGGCGTCCACCCGTACCGCGGGCTACGCCTCCTTGTCCTTGTCAGCGCTGCACCCGGCCATGCCCGTCCTGTACATGCTCATGATGTACATTGGTGTCTTCCCCATTGCCATCTCCATCCGCAAGACCAACGTCTACGAGGAAAAGTCCCTCGGCGTGTACCACCACAACAAGAACGACGACGAGGCGGGCGCAGCCAGCGAGGAGAAAAACACCGTCTCGTACGTGAGCACCCATTTGCGCCGCCAGCTGTCCTTTGACCTGTGGTACGTCTTCCTGGGCTTCTTCCTCCTCGCTATCACCGAGGGCGGCAAGCTCAAGCGGAACGACTTCTCCATGTTTGACATTTTGTTCGAGCTTGTCAGTGCCTACGGCACCGTCGGGCTCAGCATGGGCGCCAAGGGCGTCAACACCTCGCTCTGCTCGCAATTCAGCACCCTCGGCAAGCTCATCATCATCGCCATGGAGATTCGCGGTCGCCATCGTGGCCTGCCGTATGGCCTCGATCGTGCCGTCATCCTCCCGAGCGAGTCTCGCTTCAAGGACATGGCCGACAGCGAGGCACAGTCAACGACAGACTTCCCGCGGACCAACACCGGCGCCAGCCGCGCGGGCAGCACCCACGGCCGGGGCAGGAGTATGAGTCGGGACAGGAACAGCCGCATCATCACCAAGATGCTGCACCCGGGCCCCGTGGTGCCCCCCAACGTGGTGCACTCGCATCGGCGGACCACGTCCAGTGGCTCCGAGGCCCTCTCCCACGCGTTCACAAACGGGTCTAGAAGACCGCAGTCGTTTCATACCGCGGTGGATGAGGACACGGACGAAGAGCGCGATAACCTCGCGCCCCTGCGCAGCACAGAGTCGAACCGCGCGGCACCGCCCCGGCGCGCTGATACGCTGCCGGTGACCATGCCGAGCAATTCGGCTTGGTAGAGCACTATCTGAATATTTCCTGGGTATTTACTGTTGAGAGCATACGGAGGGGCGTTTTATATAGACGGACGGACATACATCTGGGCGGGACAGTCTGCGTTCACGTCGAAGTACGGCGTTAGAGGCAGATCATGGAAAGGTAGCGGCATCGAGCAAGATCTAGTTACAAAGAGTCGGGATCTCTTGTCAAAGGACGATAGCGTCGGCATGCACATAATTGTTCTTTGCCATTGATAGTGAACATGGCTACGATTCATATTCATCTACCCATCGACTGCCTTTGCTGTTGTTGTCCAATAGTCTATGTACAAGGGAGGTCTGTAAAATTAGTATCATTTCTCTTCAAAGGCACCCATCTTATTAAGTGCACCAGCGAGCCGACGATAGTCTCTCAACAGTTCTAGCACCTCGCCAATCTTGAGGTCCCCGGGATTCTGCAACTCCATAAATCGCTTGTTCGGCGGCGAGAGCTTGGGCAAGGATGGTTTTGGCGGCAGCGCAGCGGCAATGTCAGGGAATGCCTAGCAAGGCAAGTTAGTATTGGTAGCAAACGGGTTTCGAGGGTCAACATACAGTCCCCAGGTCACCCCCGTCAGCGACCTTGGTGGCCTCGTTCTGGCTCATCGCTGGGGGTGTCGATACATTCCTCCCAAACGAGCGTATCATGCCAAGTTGATTTGAGAAGCGCGCCATGGGGTTGAACGAGTTGGAAATATGGTTCCGCATCTGGTCCAACACGGGAGGCGGTTGGGCGCCCTGCTGTGTCGACGGCTTAGCTGAGCCGGCGCTGCGACCACTGACGGCGCTATCGGTGCTACGATCTCGGCGTCCGCCCAGCATGCTCAGCACACGATCCTCGCGCGGCTGCTTGAGTTCCTCCGCATCGACGGCCGAGCTGGCGCCGCTGATGATGGGCTCGTCTTCGGGCGGGGGTGTACTGACAAGCTTCCGCGCATCGTCCAGGGTGCGAGGGACCACGATTGATTCGCGCGGGCTGTCTTGCTGCTCACGAATCTTGCCGAGCAGAAACTTGAAGCTGTTGTCGAGGCTTGAGGAGACGGTCTTGAGACCTTGATCTGCCGTGGCAAAGACCGCATCGCTCGCGGCGCCAAAGGCCTGTGCTGGCGTGTTGACGAGGTCACTCAGCCGTCTGCTCCGGGGATTGCTTGCTGACTTGAGCCCAGCGGCGTTCTTGGATTGTATAGCATCGTCCTTGGAAGATTCGACGCCGGGCACTTGCCCCTGTTGGTACGCTGGTGGGAACGTCTCGGTTTTGGGTGTCCCGGGCTGCCCCTTGGGCGGGCCAGAAGGCAATTCGTCTGAGCGGAGCGTCGCCAAGTCGACATTCTGTAAGAAGCTTATCGCCGCCTCCAGGTTGGTGATACAGTACGCATCCTCGCCAGCAAGCCTGGGCTCCCAGCGAAAGTTTTGTATGAAGCGCGCATCGCTGATGACGTGCAGGTCTTCCGGGGGCATGGTAATCAGCGTGAAGATCAGCATCGGCATGATCTCGTCGGCCGACGCTGAAGGGTGAAAGTGGGCAATGGTATCGACGATGCTCCGATGGGCTGCCTTGAGGCTGTTGAGCTTGCCCAGGGGGTATCGAGACTTATGCATCCGCGCAATGTCTTTCCTCGCCTGCTCCAACTTTGCGCGAATCTCGCCAGTCTGTTTCTCTGGCGCCTCAAGCGATTCAGCCTTGTCGTGCCCTAGGTCGATGCCCAGATCTGCCGGCCCTATTCCTACCAGCGCCAACGCCGCCGTTTTCGACCGGAGTTTGTCGTCTTGCGCCTCGTCTTGCGTGCTTTTATGTCGGTATATCCGGGCGTATATGCCCTCACACAGTCTCCTCTCCACAGCTTCCTCTAGCATGCGCCGTTTCACTTCTAAAGCTTTGCGGGCCTTCTTCTTGCTGGCCAGTTCTTCGGCGGTGATCATTTGCTGCTCTGCTTCGGACCGCGGCTTCTCTTTGACGTTCAATGCCGACGCTTTGCTCCGCAGTCGGCTAGCGGCGGATGATAGGGATGTTGCAGATGGCGATGGTGAGGCTTCGCGACTGCGCATCGTCGCTAGGGTATTGATGTGGGTGTTGATGTGCGACGAAGCCTGGGCATAGAAGTCTTGGAACAGCTGGGAAAGCTTGTCGATGTTTGGTGGTTGCGAGTGGACCTTTGCGCCCAGCGACTCGATGAAACTGTCTCGTCAATATGGGCGCAGCGCGCAACGTTCAAAGGGATATGTACCTGTCGGTCATAGAGACCAGCTCAATGGGAAGCACATCCAGCTCAATCGAAGCCCTCGTGATCTCTATGCCATCCTCGGGATCGCTGTCGTCGGCGCCCTCAAAGGCGCTTGGGCTCCGGTCATTTGACTGTGGTCGGTCTAGCGGGGAGCTCGTTTGGATGGTCTGGACGCGCCTGGGAGGCTTCAAGGTATCGCCGCCATCGTCGCGCCGATGACTCGAGAAGGATGATATTCGGGGGGCCGTAGGGCGAGGCTCGGCGCCCACGGCCTTGTCTGAGCTAGGCGAGGCCATGTGTCGGTGGGCGGGGTGGAAGACTTGCATGGTGAGCGACGAGACCGGTTTTGAGGACGGGGAAGGGGTTGTTAGAGAACAAGAGAGCGTACCTGCAAGTGAAGTGGTGTCGATTGCGTCTCGTATCCGGGGACTTGCTCTGGGCTGGAGTCTAACCCTCGACTAGTATGCCGCGTCGTCGCGAAGACGTGGCATGCGTAACGTATGCGTAAGTACAAGTAGTTGAGACACGGCGGACGCGGCTCTGCCGCAGCGCTAGTTTGACGTTGCCGTTGCAGACGTCCAGGTGACTCGGGAAAGAAACAGGGATACAAGGGCGTCTGATGAGCGATGGTCGAGCAAAATGACTGCAGCTGATGATGATGTATTAGGTTGAAGAGCGAGACTGGCTGCTGGCTGCCTGCGAGCGAGAGCAATTGGCATCCATGTCGCGTCTGCTGCGGGACGCAGAATGACGGAAAGTGGGTGGAGCTCTTGGCAGGGCCGGGCCTTTTTTCTTCAGTCTCGACACAAGTTCATCCTCCTTCTCACAGTCCAGGAAAGGGGGTACTTAACTTAGGTGCTTAGATGAGGTACTATTGAAAAGTTGAAGACACTCACTCTTGACCCAGCGAGCTACTGCTTACCTTACTATTATCCATCGGCCATTGTGTGTCCAGTCTTCATGACGACGGGGGGTTCAAGCCTTCTGATTGTGGCTAGGAACAGAGGCTCTCACTGCCATTGCAACAAGCCACAGCCTTTGTTGGGAGCACAAGGTATTTAAGGCATTCAAGCTCTAGAGCTCTTCCGACGCACTACTGGATGAATCGAGGTCGAGATGGGCGACTGCCATCGTAATAAGCAGCGCCAGATGCAGAAACATCATAATGTCACCTGTCAACCCCGTGCAGGGCGTAGCGCTGCCTTCTTCTAGGTGTGAATGCACCATGAGGATTCCTCTGCAAACAATTCATTATGATGAAGCTTCTCAGGCAACTTGATGGGTAGCATCGGTGCTGCCGTCCTGTCGGATCGGATCCGAAGCACAGGCTTTCACATGCAACCTTGTCTGTCTGTTCACTTAAAGATGTTCTTCATGAAGCCGCCCAGTATACTACGACTGACTAGTAGGCCCACCACAACGCCAAGTTATCAACCTCAATCGCCTCAAGTCGAACAAGTACGTGCAAGCTAGCATTCTCCCAGCATTCTTGACTTGAGGACACACTCCCATCCTCCGCTAAGAACCCAAGCCAATTTCTCGTGACAATCGTTCCCCAGAATCGGCTCCCTGCACCCTGCGGGGTACGTAGACACAAGTCGGGGTAACGGATCCGCGCCGGTTGTTGCTCGGTCCCCAGTCTTCTCTCTCCTCTTGAGTCCTCCTCCACACTCACTCAGCCGACCCCTGTGTTCATGACTCCATAAAACCCCAAGCGCGCCCTGGCCGTCGTCATGTCTTGCTCTTGCTCTCGCCCGCCGAGGTACTCTTTCAGGTACGACTCATCGCCATAATGTCCGGCGCGCCCTCACGCCTCAAGTCCATCTTGGGCCATCTCACAAGTTCAAAGACGACACCCTCCGATGCGCCACACCTCCACCACCTCTCGCCCACATTTTTCCTGGAGCGCGCAGCGGCCATCGAACCTGATGCTCAAGCCATCTATCATGTCACGGCTAACAACGTCCCGCTAAGCCGGACGTATGCTGAATTCTCCGAGCGCACGCGGGGGCTGGCGTACTATCTCCAGAGTCACGGCTACAGACGCGTGGGAGTATTGGCACCCAACACGCCAGCGTTCCTCGAGGCTATCTATGGCATCGTTGCCGCGGGAGGTGTCATCGTTCCGGCCAATTATCGTCTGAAGGAGGAAGACATCGCATACATCTTTGAGTTTGCAGAGGTTGATTGCATCATTGTCGATCAGGAGTTTGTGCATCTCTTGGACTACTTTCGGAAAAGCAACCAAAAAGTGCCATTCTTGGTAGACACGGTGGGTGGCCCATGGACATGGCGCCGGGAAGATGAAACTGACTGTTTAGGATACGGATGCCGACACTGGACCATATGACCAGGCCCTCCAACAGGGCCTCGAGCATGCTCGCACTGCGAACCTCCATGGCTGGACCGGCCTGCAATGCCACGCCACGGATGAGGACTCGATGCTCGCCATCCCCTTCACATCCGGGACCACCAGCCGTCCCAAGGGAGTCATGTACACCCACCGAGGAGCCTACCTCGCTGCACTCGGCAACGTCATTGAGTCAAACCTCAGCGCCGGGCGCTGTCGATATCTATGGACTTTGCCCATGTTTCACGCCATCGGGTGGACATTCCCCTGGGCCGTCGTCTCTGTGAGAGGACTCAACGTCTGCCTGAGGAAAATCGACTATCCACTCATATGGAAACTCCTAAAGGAGCAAAAGATTACGCACTTCAACGCCGCACCGACAGTCAACACTTTGCTTGTGGCCGCCAAGGAAGCCGAGAGGCTCGAGCAGGAAGTCCGGGTGACGGTAGCAGCAAGCCCCCCTAGCGGGCATCTGTTTGAGCAAATGGTAGCCCCAGTCTCCCTCTGCTGCAACGACATATACTGACCAGCGCAGTCAAATCTGAATCTGAAACCAGTGCACGTGTATGGCTTGACGGGTAAGACGAACAAGCTCCCCAAAGCAAGTCATTTAACTGACCGGTGGTAGAAACCTACGGCCCCATCACAAAGTCATATCCCATGCCTTCGTGGGATGACCTCTCGGCCCAGGAGAAGTATGCCAAGATGGCTCGTCAAGGTCACGGCTTCATCGTCTCCCTGCCCATCCGCGTCATCAAGCCCGAGCAGCCACCCGGCGTGCTTATTGACGTCGCCAAGAACGGTGCTGAAGTGGGTGAGATTATCTTCTCCGGCAACATCTGTGCAAAGGGCTACTACAAGGACGAAGAGGCGACCAAGAAGCTGTTTGACGGTGGCTGGCTCCATTCCGGGGATCTCGCCGTGTGGCACCCCGACGGCAGCGCCCAAATCTTTGACCGGGCCAAGGACATCATCATTTCCGGCGGGGAGAACATCTCCAGCGTGGCGCTGGAAAGTATGCTCGTGGAGCACGAAGATGTTCTCGAGGCAGGTGTCGTCTCCGTCCCGGACGAGCAATGGGGCGAGCGGCCGAAAGCGTTCATCACGGTCAAGGAGGGGAAGAGCGTCAAGGGCGAGGACATTATTGCATGGGCCAAGAACTCGAGTCGGATCAGTCGCTTCATGGTACCCAGGGAGGTCGTCGTCGTCAAGGAGCTGCCCAAGACGAGCACGGGCAAGATCAAGAAGAAGGACCTGCGTGAGTGGGCGTCGCAAGAGTAGGACAGAGAGCATTAGTGGAGACTTTTGGTTCAGAGCAGAATTCTTTTCTGAGGACCCTTGCGATTGTTTTGTCATGTGCTATGTATGGCATCAAATACCCGTGTTCTGCGACCAAGCCACGTTTGTTCATGATCTCCAACTGCTCTTCTGGGTGAAAGATACGAAAAGATTTCGTGGAGCCTACCTATCCTTGTGCATCCGGTTACGGACGTATGCCAGATCCATGAGCTCCGCGAATACATGCCCAGCCGCCAAGACGGCCTCGGTCATTTGTTCCTCATCGTGTATGATACCTGCAATGACTGTTTTCTGCACAAGTGGCAACACTTCTCTGACTGCATGGGTAAAAACTTCCATGAACCGACCCAATCCCTTCGATACAGAATCATGGACCGGCCGAGACGAACCCTTATCGTCTCGGAGAAACATGGACGGCTTCAGATGCGGCCAAAAACCTAGCAGGCTTACGGCAAATGCAGATTTGCCGCTCCCCGACGCAAGAAAATCAATTGACCAGAGGCCGTAACGCTCGAACGTGTCAATAGAGACTTCTATGCCACGAAAATGGAGCAAACATGTCTTGAACTTTTGCAGCATCTCCTGTGCACCATGAAGATCATCTGCAAAGGTCGAATCATCAGCCGACCACATCGGAGTTCGGGTTGTGCGGTGGATAATCGGGTAGAGCCATGTCCATCCAGTGTGTGCTTCAGTTGCGGCCTGGGCAATGACTGTAAAAAGCTCGGCGTGGGTGTAGTCGGATCTCCCATTGGAATCACGTGTACCTTCCAGGCGAAAGGTCAATTTGCCAATGAGCATTTTCCAGCAGAGGGGAAGGCATTCAGAAGCGTTGAGCGATTCGACAAGAGCAGCGATATCCGCAATCGGGACGTGATTCTGAGGATTAGCTGGTGCACTAGCCGCTGCTACTGCATCGCTGGCACAGCTCATGTTGGAGCCAGGGGTGTAGATCGGATTCTGACCATCAGTGACTGTTTCCTCAGACACACTACCATCATTCGCATCGGTCTCAGCGAGATTTGACGCGGCATTGGTGGCATAGTCACCGCCGCGGGTAACGGCAAGAATGGTGTGCTTTCCGGCAGGGAGGACAACGTCGTTGTCCAAGTCGACATGCATGACGGCAACCGAGGCCCAGTCAAGAGGGAATACCGGGAAAAAGCAATGTGCTTCGAATCGGTGACACGGACGCACTTCGTCCGCGATTGCTGATATAGGATGGATTGAATGGTCACGTCGCTCAGCGATGGCGACGATGCTGTGCTTCCCAGCAGGAATCACAAAGTCTTCGTCCAAGTCGACGATTATCGTTCCGGTCACAGCGTCGTCGCGTTCCACAACCCGAAGAGCCCAAAGTGCACGTATAAAAAGGCATTCTCGCCAGTCATCATCCGTGGGCGGAGCTAGTGTTGGGGGAGGCATGGCGAAAGATTCTCAGCCGCCTTCGTGCTGTTAGCAAAGTAGAGCAGACTATCCATGACTTGCTGCCATACCTTCAGGATGACCTTGCGCGAGGCTGCAGTTGAGATTGGAAACCAAGTCTTGTATCGTAGCACAATGGCACGAGTGCCAATAGCATAGAACCCCCCAAATAAGTTCGAAGTTTGGCTCCAGGCGGATTCACGCTCGGGAGAGGCCTGGCGGGTCGAAATGTTGTGGTGAGAAGGAGGGAAGCCTGAGAAGAGGAAAGAGGAGAGGAAGGGGTAGAAGAGGCGCACACGGATGAGAGAAAAACAAAGAGTGAGCGGAAGTGAATCGAATCTTCCAGAGGTGACAGCAATGTGAGCTCTGTGACCACATCGGATGACATTCACGCTCCAGCCTCGACCACGTCCCCACCGCATCACAAGTCCAGAGGATATCTCTCCCTGAGCGTCTTGCCATACTTAAAAATGACCGTGGGGATCGGTATCATAGCCACGGCGATGAACCCCAGGAGCGAGGACCCCCACGCGACGCCCAGCTCCTCATACATGGCCGGGCCAGCCAAGGGCAGAAAGGCCGCGACGGTACAGCGTAGCACGGAGAAGGCAGCCAGCCCACTGGCGGCAAACTGCGGATACGCATCGACAATGTAGGCCTGGATGGGCATCCACACGCCGATGCAGCCGATGCCAAAGGGGATGATGCCCAGCGTCGGCACAATCCAGTGCGTCTTCTCGGCCGCGCTCCAGCCGTACCAGAAAAAGGTCACAGGCAGGATGAGGGCGAAATAGATGCAATCTCGTAGTCGGAACTCGGGCTGGTAGACCCCGTTGTTAGCGGTCGTCATGCGCACGACGGTTTTGTCGGAGAGAACCGAAAAAATGGAGAGACTGATGGCGTAGCCGATGAGCAGGCTGAAGTAGACCAGACTGGTCACGCCAATGGACCACCCGTAGGCGCCCTGAAAGACCATGGGAATTGTGTTGAAGAGCAGGTACAGACAGCCGTACACAAAGGCAATGTACAAGCTGACAGCGAAGATGATGACGCTGGTGAAGAGCATCTTGATGGGCCGCACCAGGCCGTTCAGGAGGATACGTCCATTAGTGATGACGGGCGCGTCTGGGTCCACGTAGCAGCTCCGCAGCTCCGGACGATTCAGCTCTTTTCGCAGCTTCAGTGTCTTGCGTTTGATCAGCACCTGGTGATTCGTCTCGCTGTTGAAGATGGCCATGACGACGACCACAATCGTAGCCGGGATGAAGGTGATCCAGCTACCCCAGCGCCAGCCTATGGTCTGGGCGGTAAACCCGCCGATGACGGGCCCAATCGTCGGGCCAACCATGGGTCCCATCATCCATATGGTCATGGCGCGGCCGCGCTGATGGACGGGGAAGACGTCGGCGATCACGGCGCCGCCGATGGTCTGGCACGCCGAGCCGCCGACACCGCACATGAAGCGAAAGAAGCTGAGCGTGTCAATACTCGGCGCGAGTGCGCAGCCAATGAGCCAGACGCAAAAGTAGGCACTCGCCGATGTGAGCACAATGTGGCGACCGTATATCTCGGAGAGAGGGGAGAGGAAGAGCGGTCCAACAGCGTACCCGAGCAGGAAGATGCTGACGGGCATGGACGCCTTGGTGAGGCTGGACACGTTGTAGTCTTCAGCGAGGAACTGGATCGCGGGTGCCAGGATGGACGAGGCAAAGGGGGTCATGAAGGTGATGCAGGCCAGCATGATGGTGACGGACCACTTGCGGCTCTGGGCCCAGTTGAGTGGCATGGCCGGGTCATCCTGCGACTCCCAGCCGACGATGCCCTTGTCCAGGTCCATCAGGGGGAGGACGGTGGGAGCCACTGGTGCTCTTGGTGCACTGGTCGTGCGTGACAGGCGCGAGAGGACACTTCGATGTGTGTGGCTCTCGACACGTTCAACGTCAACATGGTCTTGTGCTTCCATGTCATAGTCATGTTGGCTGGGGTCCTCCACAGCTTCCTTGCCGTGGCTGTCGTCCATGGCGTCTACAGATATCGACGCTGAGCCCATGCCTTTGTCGTCGTAGGTGTCGGTGTGCTGAGTGGCAGCGGCCTCGTCCACGGGCTTTTCGTCGGATTCACGAGGGGTCATGGTGAAGTCGATGGCAGGATAGGCACAAGTAGAGCATGCAGCACCATAATGCCAAGGAGTACAGGGCGTCGATGGATTAAGTACAGCAGCCGCTCAGGATTGGGGGTCGTTTTCTGCGGGGAGAGAGGATGAGAGAGTGAGCATCGTTTACTGGGCCAGAGCATTATTAATTGAGCGGCAGCGAGGACCGGAGACGGCGTAATAAAGGGCGAGAATGACATTGACCTGTAGGACCGTAGGTAGGGGATGGGATGGGGGATGGGGGGGGGCGCTTGCATGCGGCATTGCGGATAGCAGTTGGGGATGGAGATCCGGATATCTGAAGCCGGTGATCTGTCGGCCTCATGCACGCCATGGCCGCTTCGTTTTTGCGCTTCGGCGGGTTTCAGCAGCATTGATGAGTCCGTAGTAGTCAGAGGGCGTCGCACTCTGGTGAGGATAGATCTGTCCATAGTGTGATTTGGAGCTGCCGTCACTCGATGAATGGGAGGTCAGACGCGCAGCAGTCGGCGCCCATCGAGACGTCGTACACATGCAGGCCGCTTTGAGTAAATTGACCCGTCCGTTGGAACACTCGCGAGGAAACAACCGGAGATAATTAAGTGGGCGTGTCTCTGTACGTGCAATGGTGCATGCCCAGCATGGGACCCGAAAGCCGGTGAGGGTTGCGGCCGGATCATCTTTGGCCGCCTAATCGACGTCGGGATGGAATAAAGGGACTGCAGTGATGAATGACTGATGCGAAAATGCAGCATGCTATGATCTTCTCAATGACCGGCTCGCGGGTGAGAGCGTGAGGTGACCATCGACATGGAGCGACGAGGAGACTGATGAGGCTGAGGGCGGGAGCTTGGACCAGGCAGGACTGGAGTCGCTGGACCCCTGAAACCTCCACCACTGGCACTGACAGTGACATGGCATCTGCGGACCGGCACTTGAATTGCAAACACGTGCAGACGTGTCATCAACGTGTCGACCAACTTCATCTTCACCACCACGCCCACCCACATCGACCAGCCTCCTCAGCTTCACCTCACCTCGCGATTGCGCAGGTCGTGCCACCACATTCCCGCGACACACAAACAGAGCTCATTGCGCTGTGCGACCCTCCACAATCACAATGCGCTCAACCCGATAGACCCCCCGCCTCCATCGCCAAACACTCAACCACGACCTCACTCGACCACCACCCCTCCTTTCGCGATTCGATTCACTTTCTTTCGATTGCCAAAGCACCTCCGCCAAGATGGCCGTCCCCATCCGCAACGAGCTCTCCCGCAACGAGACCCTCTCCCTCCTCGCCCTCTCCGGCGCATCCCTCCTCATCATCGCCAACACCTTCCAAGGCGATGGCGAGCCCCTCATCGCCTCTCTCGCCCTCTCCCTCCTCGCCTTCGCCCTCGCCTACGCCATGATCCGCTGGCTCGGCCCCCGCTTCATCCAGGCCGGCTTCAGCGGCCACGACATGGGCAAGACCAGCCGGCCCCTGCTGCCCGAGTGCATGGGCGCCATCTGCGCCGTCGTCTACCTGCTCGCCGTCATCGTCTTCGTCCCCTTCCCCTTCTACAAGGACATTGTCGCTGCCACCAGCGGCGGCGGCAACAGGGACGTCGTCCTCCACCTCGAGCACGTCAACCAGGGCCGCTTCCTCCACCGCTTCCCCCACAACAAGCTCGCCTCCTACCTCGGCGCCATCATCTCCCTCCAGACCATCGCCCTCCTCGGCATCGGCGACGACCTCTTTGACATTCGCTGGCGACACAAGTGGTGGATTCCCGGCCTCGCCTCCATTCCCCTCCTCGTCGTCTACTTTGTCGACTTTGACGTCACATCCATCGTCCTGCCCATCCAGCTCCAGCCCTACCTCGGCGAGCTCTTCGACCTGGGGCCTCTCTACTACCTCTATATGGCCTGCGTCGCCATGTTCTGCCCCCAGAGCATCAACATGCTCGCCGGCATCAACGGCATCGAGGTCTCCCAATGCCTCGTCATCGCCCTCCTCCTCGCTTTCAACGACGCCCTCTACCTCCTTACCCCCTACCCGCACCCCGCCACCGACTCCCACCTCTTCTCCCTCTACCTCCTCCTCCCCTGGATCGGCGTCTCCGCCGCGCTGCTCGTCCACAACTGGTATCCCGCCCGCGTCTTCGTCGGCGACACCTACTGCTACTTCTCCGGCATGGTCTTTGCCGTCGTCGGCATCCTCGGCCACTTCTCCAAGACACTCGGCCTCCTCCTCGTCCCCCAGATCTTCAACTTCCTATACTCCTGCCCCCAGGTCTTTGGGCTCCTCCCCTGCCCCCGCCACCGCCTGCCCAGGTTCAACGCGCGGACCGGCCTCCTCGAGCCCTCGACCACGCCCTGGTCCCCCGACCGCCAGCCGCATCCTCTCGTCGCGCGGGGCCTGCGCCTCATGGCCCGGGTCAAGCTGGTCGCCATCACCTACGACAAGGATGGTCTCTTCACCGAGACCTCCAACTTCACCATCCTCAACCTGTGGCTCGTCTGGAGGGGCCCGCTCCGGGAGGATCGTCTGGCCTGGGAGGTCACCATGTTCCAGGCCGCAGTGGGCCTGTTCGGCCTGTTTGTGAGGCACAGGCTTGCCCTACTCGTCTTTAAGGAAGACAACTGGGGCACCGCTGTCGACAAATGATGGCGCCACAGCAAGCAAGTAGGAGCGCACGGTCGCTTATACATGTATATACTAAGTATAGAGAATCTAGCGCGCAGACAGGCGCAGAACAGAAATGAGCCACTTTGCGAAGAGTTGTACAATGTCTGATCATAACTGCATGTCTTCCCAATAAGACATGAAGATGACTTGGTGGCTAGCTGCCCACGGAGCCCACTATATAAGTACATGAGAAGTTTCCATGAGTAAAGTAGTAGCAGTAGTGGTAATCATCAGCAAGAGGACTGTCCCTCGCAACGCCAGGGGTATCGCCTCGCCTCGAGAACAAAAAGGCAAAAGCCCGACCCTGGGCATCTCTCTCTTTCCCTTGCAACCAAAAAAAAATTAAGAAAAGTTGGACTCCATGGCCGCCGCACACCTCATGCATTTGAGCAAAACAGGAGGGACCAAGCCAAGTAAACATCGATTCGTGCGACAAGACGTCTTCCAGCTTTTTGTATCGTACCGAACGCCAGGACACCCCTCGTGTCTTCGATGAAAAGAATCCCCGACGTGCCAGTCGTGTCCATTTAATTCTGTCCTGTACGCCCCCAACTCCGCCGTCCAAGATTTTCCGTGTAAATCGACCAAACACATTCCTGACAAAACCAACAGGCCGTCGCACTATTCGTTCATTGGTCCTTGATTGGGACCAGAGTCGAGTCTGTGGTAGGCTTTGCCTCGCTCATCACATCGTCCATGACAATCTCCACCTTTGTCTCCGCCGGGCTCAACAACGTCGACCGGACAGTGATCGCGTCCCCCGTCACTTTGCTTGCCGCTTTTGACCTTCTCGTGTAGTCGCTTAAGCTCAGCTTCTTCTTGGCAGGCGACGGTTGGACGAAGCCATTCATACCACCTGTGAGGAAGGGGGTTGGAAGGCTAGATGCGGAGAGGGGAGATTGAGCCGTGCTGGAGGCGGAGGCAGGTGCCGTATCGCTGACGGGCCGGAGACCGGTATTGTCGAAAGCCGGGACGGGTGGCATTTGCACTCGAAGATCTGGTGTCTTCTTCTTCGAACTGTCCTCACTGGCTGGACTCGAATTGCCGTGGGCGTCGCTCATGTGCGTGTCCTCGAATTGTGACGTGGCTGATGACGCGGTCTCTGCGCCCGTGGACGCTTTGATGCCGTTCGGTAGCTCAACCTCCATTGCAGAGCCTGAGGACGTCCGGGGTGTCAATGGCTCCCGGCGTCGTCTCTCATTCTCGAGCTTGCACAATTTCCGATTCTGCAATAGTCGCTTTGCCAAAGAAATGACGCGTTTGCGCGGCTGGGCCGGCGGTTTGCTGAACCAATCGTCCTCGACGGGGTCAGTCTGCGTCCCAGTGCTGCAGTAGACAGGTCTAGGGGCATCTGATGCCTGCCGAGAACGGTGGTGTGATGACGTCCGTCTTTTCGAGCCGTTGGGGAGCTGAGGCGAGTTGGCAGCAGTTGGTGAGCCGTTCTTGCTCCCTCCCGTCCCGGCATCCTTGTAATTCGATGTCGAGCCGTTTCGGTTCGACTTGGATGAGGTCGAAGTCCCATCAGAAACACGTTTCTTTTTCCGAGCGGGCTGCTGTTGCTCCATGCGGCGGAATGAGTCCTCCACCATGGCCACTTTGCGCTTGTCTCGGTCGGTTGGTTCGGTGAGGATGCGGTTCTGATCGAGAGAGCCTTGTCGGGCAGGGGTAGGGTCTCGGCTCGATGGTTTGCTGCGCGATATGTCGGTCTGGGACCGCGTGTCGTCTTCGCCGTGGCCCTCGCTTGCGGCCCGGCTGGCCTGGCCAGTGCTCGTGGGGGAGATCGCTTGGGTCCGATGCTTCCGTTGCTTCTTCTTGCCCATGGTCCTCGGCGGATTCTTGCTGTAGAGATAGAGGCGATGAAATCTAGCAAAGGCACAATTGTTCTCCAGGTCGCACGCACAACCGCCATATTCCGACAGGATGCGGTCGATCCAGTTTGATATCGCGTTGTACTCAATCTCGCTCATCTCAGGCTCGTCTGATCGAGAGGCGTCGTCGTCGCTGAGCCCCAAGAGGTGCAGCCATCGCGAGCCTACACTCTTGTCCAGTCGGAAATCCCAGGGAAGTGTGATCTGTTCATTGGGTGCAATTGTCCGGTCGGCGATAAGCCAGAACTGGTATTCAGACCCGTCAATGAGAAGAGTGTCCAGCTGAGCATTTGGTCGACAGCTCCGCCGTACGAACCGAGCTTGCGATCCTTTGTGCCGGGTGTCAATGAAAAGAGGCAAGACCGGATGGAAGAACACATAGGGAAGAGGTGATGAGAGATCACTCCACAGGTTCTCCGGGTCCGAACAGTAATCCTTCTGGAATCCAATCTCGCCGTTGAGTTCGAAAATAGGATCCTCTTTTTGAATGGCCACTGGGGTAGTCATGTATTGCCAGCGCAACATGGTTGTTGCGTCAACATTCTGTTCTTTCGACGCGATTTGCATTTTCCCTTGATGATCCATCATCTTCCGCTTCAGCGACTCGGACGATGCGTCTTGAAACACCTCAGCACGGCTGTGACCAACTTCGGATTGCATCAGCTGTTCATCGTGGAGCCATCTTGCCAATGCCCCAGGAACCGCAAGGCCTTGGAACGTGTTATCGTGGACTGTTTCAAACTCTGTCTTCCACAGAGCTTGGAAAGCCGGCGAATAGTGATGTATCCTGAAGTCCTCGGGTAGATTGGGTGGGCTGTTGGCGGGGGATGGCGGTCGTCCGTGCTGCGCTCGCGCCTGTGATATTGATGGGCTCCGTTTAGCTGCCAGTGATCCAACAGATTGGGACGAGCGATGCGCTGTCTTCGGCTTCTTCGGCGCGGGTTGCTGCTGATGATCGCTGATGCCGCCGTTGCGCTTGCTGTCACTCGACGAGCCATCCCCGGGCTTGAGCTTCTTCTTCTGAGATTTGGGAGGAGGGCGTTTGGGCTTCTTCTCTGACTGCGCCGACGGAGCGACGCCATTCTTCAATTGGGTAGCACGCAGGAAGGCCTTTTGGCGGTCCAACGGCCGAGGATGACAGTCTGCGCAAGCGTGGGCAAAATCCTCGCGGATCGCCTCCGCTCGGTTTTCGGGATAGAAGCACTCAATGTGCTGCCACGTGTCGCACTTCTCGCAGTATATAGTATTTCCATCATCGCCGGAGAATTTGCAAATACACTTGATAGTGTACGGCTCTTCCTCAGCCACCTCTACTGGGGTGGTTTCGTCCTCCTCAGCGACTGGGCCGGGGGGGAGGATGGGGACGACTTGGCTAGGAATCGAGACTGGCGGAGGGAGAGTGTCCGGTCTGTCAGTCATCATCTGGTGGATCGTCGCCACGATATCGGGACGATTGTCGTTCAAATTGGGGGGCGGTGGCTTCTTATCGACGCGCTATTGAGGGCATGACGACGCCTAGGTCAGCGCGCCAGCTCGATTGAATGCACGACGAGCGAGCAGCGAGAAGCAATCCAGGGCGACAGTCGGTAAAACTGTCGAGGCCAACGGGCAGCGTGACACGAAGAGACGCCAGCCCTGTTACCTAGGAACGAAGACCAAGTGTTCAGATTTGGAAGGGGGGTTCAACGTGTAACGGGAGTTGATTGCTCGGGTGTGGATCGCTTGGACTATGGCGCGTCGAAATTTTAAAATCAGGCGCGCGTGTAGAAGTTCGTTGCGTCGCAAGTTTCGTCGTGATCGAAGAGATTCGAGGGTGGCTCAACGAGGGACGGAGGGGCCGGTGCGCGATGGGTTCACGAGAGGGAGAGGATGGTGAGGCTTCGATGATTGAAGAGTTTGAATCGTTGAAGAGGAAGCGGCGCAGTAACTGAGTTCACGCCAGTACGTGTTGATCAGAAAAAGGGTCGAGTAATCGTAGTGAAGGACGGGGGGCAAGAGAGAGAATGGATGGGGGAAGGAAGGACTGGACTGGAGGAGGAGATTGGCAAAAGCAGCCTGCGCTGCTGCTGCTGGTGTGTCCACGACCCGTCCGACTCAGCTGCTGCTGCGACCAAGTTGAATGCCTGCGCTCTGGCTGGCTCGCACCGAAAACCGCACCAGACTTTTGCTGCTGTAGCGGCCTCGACCTGCTGGGCGCGCCGCCCTCCACTACTGGAAGCGGCTGGCACCTCTCGACCACAGCGCCCTGCCATTGCTGATGGGCATTTTCAGGCCCCGCTTCCAGGATGCATGCGCTAGTCCGGACAAGGACTGGCGGTGGCCGTGGAAATCTTAGCGTATCAGAGAAACATGACAAGTTTTAGCCTTAGCCTTTAGGCATTCCATCCTTGTTGATGGTCTTGCTCCGCGCTGGCTGCAGGCTGTGCAGATTGATGATGCATCTTCGAGGTCGGATGGCAGTGTTTGGTCTTGCCATTCATCTATTACGCCAAACGACCTTTCCAGCGGCGTGGGTTTTGTTAGCGAGCATACACGGTGGATAGGAAACCTCAAAGATCGCGGACTTTTGTTGCGAGATGCGGGTCGGCCCTGCTATTGTGAATGATGGGCTTTCTGTACTGAGTTGGGGTTTGCCGATACCACCGAGTCTATTGAAGCCAACCTTGCTGTCAGCACTGGACCAAGGTGGAAAGGCATCTAATCAGAGGAGACCAGTGTGTGAAAGTCGGACACCGTCTCGCAGTGGAAATATCCAGCTCGATGATGAGTGAAAATAGCTGATAAGGACTGGAGTCTCAGAGGTGTGCACGCGAGTGACAAAATGTGGAGGGGTGCATGTGTCCTCCAGCTCGAGAAAGGCAGCCCGACTTTTTTGAGTTTCGGCGACGCAAACAGATGTTTGGGAGTTGGGAGCCGTCAGTGCCGCTGATTGGGCCATGAGTCACATTGCCAACCTGTCCCAACATGAACTTTCTAGGCAATGCTGTATCTTGTCCTTCCAAGGGCTTACCTGCACTCAATCATCTGGGTCGTTGGGAGACACCATTAAAACGGACCGGTGCCCCTATCGAGCTGGGAGTATCCGCGCGAGTAATTAGTGACCGAACATTGGCTCTCATGTTGCGTTGAATCTCGACGAGAAATCGGTGACGCGCAGGGTGCGTAAAACAGGTGTTCCTCTGGCGCATCGGTGATTACGATCAAAGAGTGACCCGGAAGCGGGCGATACCCCAAAGGTAGATACGGCTGGGAGGCATCTGATTCGTTGGGTACGAGACGCTTGGTCCCACCAGGTTTACATCTTTTCATTGGCCTGGATCTCGATCGCTGAAATGGCTGGTTGACACAGTTATAATTACTGCTGTTGCTGGGTCGAAGCTACATGTATTAATCACGCAGTGCTTGCGGACAGTCGAACAGCACTTGTAATTCAAAACAAGGGGTATATTCATTGCTTCAGATTTTCCAAGTCCTTTGCGCCCAGCGTGTGACATGGCCCAAGCCGAGATCAGGTCAAACTCTGTACAAATGGCAGAACAATGTCTCTCGTATACGGAGAAAGTCATATACAATTCGTACAATGGCCCTTCTTCATGCCCTGGCTAAAGCCAGGCTCACAATGAAAGACGTGAAGTGATGCCATCAAAAATTGTACCCACTATGACCCCGAAGGGCAATAGAGTGAGGGTTGACTCCGCGATGTGCGATGCAGGCCACCCTCACTTCCCAAAGCAAATCTTGAGCTGCCTTGGAATGAATAAGGTAAGTATACCGTGGATTCAGTTTTAGGCGAGGGAAGAGGGCTTTATATACCCGTTGGGAGGAGGATTGGTGCGCCTGAGGCTTGAGCTTAGCACCGGCGCGGTCCACTTGGAGGTTGGCCAAGGTGGGATTAGACGCGGCTGGGAAATGAGCCTGCGACGGGGTCCGGACAGGCGCATGTGGTCGAGATGTGGTGCGGGTTCGAAGGAAAACCACTGAAAATGGTGACAATACGTAGCTCGATACAATGGTCAATATCATGATGCCACACTGCCTGCTTGGGTAAACATGCTTCCCAGTATTCAGTCGAACAGGCAGCCACGGAAGGCTGAAAAGTCGCTGCGTGGCCTGGCGCCTGGTTGAGCAGGATGTCTACCAATTAGCGTGCGCGCTTTCGTCCCATGACGCCTTTGCTAAACTTCCCCAGACCAGACCGACCAGCCAGCCTGCATCACTCCGCCGCTGATAGACATCAACAACTTGGCCGCCATCGCAAGCGTTCTGCAACCATCAACGACCCACGACGCACTTCACACTGCATACACTTCTCTCGCACCAGTTTGCGCGACGTCGATATGAGACTTACAGCCGTCGCTGCCTGCCTGTTGGCCCCGGCCGCAGCCTTGAGCGTCTTCAACGGCAACGCCCCCGACGCCATCGCCAATGACGATAACAAGATACCTGGAGATTCTCCTCTCGAGTTCTGCCCCGGCGACCACTCCAAGGACCTTGTCACGATTGAGAGTGTGGACCTGTCGCCCAACCCACCCAAGGCGTACGTCGCACCCCGCATCATCGATACACCGAGCTTAGAGAGACTAACATGCATGCGATAGTGGCAATGAGCTGGTCATCAAGGCCAAGGGCACCATCAAGGAGACAATCGAAGAGGGCGCTTATGTTCTGCTGACCGTCAAGTACGGCCTCATCCGCTTGATCACCACCAAGGCGGACTTCTGCAAGGAGATTGGCAACGTGGATCTCGAGTGCCCGCTGGAGGCCGGGGATCTCGAGATCACCAAGAGCGTGGACCTGCCTGCCGAGATTCCTCCTGTATGTATCGCTCGATCTCTCATGCTTGCTATGCTAACACGACCCAGGGCAAGTACACTGTCTTGGCAGATGTCTACACCGCCAAGGATGTCCAGATCACATGCCTGACTGCGACTGTTGCCTTCAGCCGTGGCTCATTCTTCAACCAGGACTTGTAAGAGTTTACAACCTCTCAGGGTCTACGTGGCGGAGGTAATCTTGGGCATTTATATTCTGCGTTTATCTCGATGATCTGCATTTCGGATTTCTGCACTAAACGGATACACAATTCATGGGTTGTTCTACTTTGATTTGATGTAGCGACTGCCACGACGCAATGATAGAAGCCGTTGCTCCGTCCTGTCCGCATGATTGCAAGTGACGCTGGCTCGAGCAATGCCTCGCGTACGTACGGTATCCCGTTGAAATATATTCGCTCTAGAGAATAGGCTTGCCGCAAACCCCATGTACCCCGCCCCATCCTACACACCCATATCTTACTCGCCAAAGAGACGGCGTACGCGCCGCAACACACTGTCCTTCTCCGGATCGTAGGGGTGGTCTTTGCTGGGGATTTCGAGGAGCGCGGGAAAGGCGGCGGTGTACGTATCGATGCGGTGTCGGATCTTGTCGGCAATCTACCTCCATTAGTGACACGTTATGCGTATACGGATGTGCTGCGACTGACGTGCTGGTTGATCAGGACGATGCCGATATCTTTCCTCTCTTCGGTGAAGCGATCGAATGCCGACTCGATAGCGGCAGTCTCCGTCTTGTTGTCCACCACGAGAAAGTTCTTCTCAGCCTCGGCGCCCGTGGTCACATGCTGGCCTCTGCGTGAGCGACTATACGACAGGTGAGCTGGTCTGTCTTACCCCGATGCCAGCGAGCAACAATCCCGTCACAGAGTCCTTGGCTACGTCAGTGAATGTGTGAGGGAGGAGGCCGCCGTGCGCGTCAGCAAGCAGAACATACCTCGTCGCCAATGACGGCAAGAAATTGGCGGTCTTTGTAGTCGGCGTTGGAGGAAGCCATGATCGTATGGTGAGGTTGTGGTATCAAAGGCTAAGGAGCGGGAATCGCTCGTTCGCTTATGTCGCAGCTTGACATGCTGGAGGTCCTGTTGCGTTACCTTGCCCGGTACGTACCTCACCTTGGGTGCAGCCAATCCGCCCCGCAAAGTGGAGCCCTTTCTGGTGAGCTCCAGGTCCAGCTGCGAACAAAGAAATCTGAATGACTGCCACTCCCTTTCACAACAACCAGGTGTGCCATCTCGTACTCCACGCTGACGGTTCGACCATCGCCACCTGGCTTCATCGAGGGTGTACTGACCAGTTGCTACGCAGCTAGGGGTCTTTTCTCATCGCTTACATGTGCTCGTAAGATCGCAACGCGCCATTCGACACGCGACGATGCCGCGCCTAATCCGACGCAAGCCGTTCGTCGAACGCATGAAGGGCTACCTCAACCCGATGGACTGGTGGCTTTGGGCATCTGAGGAGATGGAGACCAGCGACTGGGATTCTGACTCTTCGGGATACGGCATCGGCCTAACGCTCAACTTCATCTTCCTACTTGCTCGCGCAAATTCCGGTCCTTCGACATCGAACGACGATATCTTTGGGGATGGCACTGGTCCAGGATGGCTTTCCTGGCTTGTAAGTGACTCAGCGACGAGAATCCTGCATCAAATCTAATCTAGGACTAGGTTCATCCTCTAGTATGGGTTCTAGTTGCGATCTCTCTCGTGAACGGCTTCGATACGATGGCCCGGACCCGCAAGTACCGACTGTTCTCCGCCAACGTCGAGGTCAAGCCTGCTACGTCCTCTGTCCAGCGCGTAAAGAAGGATTCGTCGCCTGCAGGCTCCTCTCCTCTACGCTACCTTGGCCAAATGCTTGCGCCTGAATCGGCCGATGCTCGAGCACACCCGGATAAGAACGAGGATGTCTGGGAGCTGTCGATATGGGACCCACGAGCTTTCTCTCTATGCATATTCTCGGTGTTCAGCCCTGGTCATGTGCTGGTCTACTGGCTGTTTCTTCCGATAGGATCGCTCGACACACAGCCTAGCGTGACGGTGTTCACGACTCTTCTGCTTCAGGCTGTACTCTCGGCGCAGATCGTGATTGGAAAATCGTTGTTCACACAGCAGGCTAAGGACCATGCCATCATCCAAAAGGAGGTGTTCCACGAATACGACTCGCAATACGTGCACCCGCGCATGCACCCCGTCGTGAGAGATGTTGGTACACAAGTGTCGGAGCAACAGCCGCCCAACGCTCGAGAATTCGTCGAAGTCGGGACGCCGACCACATTTATCAACGCCGGCTTCTACAGCAGGAGCCAAACTCGCGCCACGCCAGATCAGTTTACACCCAGTCGTACAAATGTTCTGGGCTCCCAGATGTTCACACCAAAGAACATCGGCCGGCAATCCGACGTGCCTCAGTCTGCTACACAGTCCCGGCCTTCACCGTCGCGCAAGAGCATGCCTGCGAATTACTCCAGCAGCTCTACCTCGGTGCAACCGCTCCCGCTTTCTTCGACCACGGCGAATCTCAGCAGTAAGGGTGGATACCTGGGCGCCTACTCACACGAAAGGTCGCCTTTGAAGCACTCTGCTAGTCTGGGAAGGCTCAACAGCTCCCACAATGTCGAGTCGCCCCGCAATTCACGCGAAATGGCCGCATACGAGACGGAGAGGAGTGAGATGGGCAAGCAGAACGTGATTGTCAAGAACAGTCCGGCGCGGATCTCAAGCACTCCAGGCTACTCTAGGCCCAATCCTTTTGTTGGCCAGGCTCGGCCAGAGGCGTCCCGTACCACCGAAGCGAAGGAGAGGTTCCCGAAGATGCGAGGAGCATACTATTAATGGACCATTTTGCACGATTGAGATACACGGCGTTTTGGGGTTGTGTTTCCACATTGGTTGGAGTTGATACGGACGCCCTGTGGTAAAGGCTTGGATCTTTCGTCACTGCATACGGTAGCATCAACACCGGACATAGTATGGATAAGATGTCAGCCACTGTTTTGTGTGAAGCCATCATGGTCTCCATGGAGGGACGCTATTTGTCGCATACACCGAACGGATATCATTGTGTTGATCGTTGGACAACTCGTCCATGCTGCCTCTATGCCCGCTCAACTTTGTCCTCCTTCCTGCCATCAAATCCAGGCACTTATCTGGCTTCAGGTCTGCTCTTCATCATGGCACTTTCCATCTACCTTACGGTTCCGAGTGGCTAGAGCCTGCTGCTGTGAGCTATTTGCTTTCCTCTTGGTGTTCGCTCTTGCCACTGTTACTTACCTATGCATAATTTGAGTCCAGTCGCCTGTGACGAATTGGGGCCGGGTATTGCATGGCTGCCTTTCCAGTCCACTGCCACATGGGCTTACCCTACTCGAACCATGACCGGAGTCTGATTCCCTTTATCCTCCATCTCTACAAGTCCTCATCGATATCCTTCGTTCTATTGCCGCTTAGCAGGAGAAAGTGTTTGGAGCCTCCTGTCCAGTTGCGAAAACCGCCGGGCATCATCTATCGTGACCACTCGTCTTAGCCCTCGATGAACGCGTTTGCCGAAGCATACAGTCATGGCGTTCTTTCTCCCTCCAACCTCGCAAGGTCCCCCGAAGTCACCAGAGACGCCACCCAAAACTGACATTCTCGATCTTAAGCCTCTGCCTCAACTCCCTTCAGCAGACTCCAACCGCGCATCTGACAACGAGCGGAACGCAGCTCACAGATCATCTTCACTAGGAAAATGGTGGAAGAGTTTACGACCGAGCCGTAGACCCGAGAAAGGTAGTACCTACAGAGAAGCGAGCTTCCAGGACGACTCAGAGATTACGCCAACACACCTTCATCGCCAAGCCACTGGAGGTCATCGCACGAGAAGAGGTGGGACGACAGACTCAGGCCACATACTGGAGTGGAATGTGCCAACTGTCATACATGATCCGCCCAAGGATACACCACCTCCACCTCGGCGTGTAGTGTCAGCGCGCGGAGTGGCGGATTCATCCGATCTGGACGAGCGAAGGTTTAGCTTCGCACCCAAGTCTCAAGTGCCCGAGCAACTTTCACTTGGGAAGCAAACTTGGCCTGACAAGAAGGTGGCTTTTCAAGAGCTGCCCCATGAGAGCGAGCCCACCGACGAGAGCAAGATGCAGGCCAGTTACCTCGCTGACCGTCGCCTTTCCCTGACCCGCCGCGCCATCGAGGCCAAGAAGGAGCTGCGGCGCCAACGCAAAAACTTGAAGGAGAGTAGTGACTTTCTCGGTGTTCAAGGCTTCAACCCCAGGACAGGCACTGAGGACTCGTTGACGTCTTCAAGCACTGCCAATAGCGAAGGTAGCGGAGACGTCACAAACGAGAAGGTGAATGCCTTCCGGCAGGCTAAGCGCAGTATCCTGAACAACCGCAAGGAAGCACAAGCTCAACAAAAGTCCAAGCATGTTGCCTCCCGCCCAAACAAGGGCGTGACATGGCGGCGACACACAAACGAATGGTCGTCTATACAGGATCCAGGCGTCAGCCCGGTGACCCAGTCGCCTCGTAGCGACCCAAACGACTCTCGTAAGTAGACCCAAAACATTTCCAAGGTCGGCTCGTATACTTACTGGCTACAGATAGGATGTCACTTGATATCGACAAGACCGCCCAGACCTCGCCGCAACTCCCCATCATGAAACAAGATTATACCCCAATCAAACTTCCTCCTCCGCTGCTTGATCTGGGGTCTCCTTCTTCAGCCACTGAAACGAAAATGATGCCATGCACGACAGAGCCGGAACCAACATCTGAGGTCGGCTCTCATTCATCGAGCATTCTCATCCACAATCGACCGCGTCGGAGCAGTGGACGTACCCTGTACGCGGGAGAGCTTTACAAGAACGACGATGATTTTCATCAGCCTGAAGACTTAGTATCCGATTTTGGCGTTTACAGAGGCGATCTGTCCGCCAATACCGGCCGAGGCGGAATCGAAGACTTTGACGAGGAGGCGAAGATGGAGAAACCCACTGCGAGTTACTCTTTTTTAGGGACAGGGCCCGTGAGCAAATCCAAAATCCACCAAAGCAGCGACACGGGCTTCCTACCTCGACACCAGCCGATGGCCGAGACGCTCCAGTTGACACATGGTACACCGAAACGCAGTCTCAGCCTCCTCCCAGCCGAGGTGGGCTCACGCCAGCCTTGGATGCGAGAGAAGGAGAACATCTGGACCCTCCACTCGGACCACGGAATCACGAACGGCACGATGAGAGAACCCCAGTGTCAAGAGGAAAGTGTTCTGCGAATGCCAGTTTCCACACCCACCATCATCACTACTGGATCAGAACGGAAAGTGAATGGGATCTCTCAGAAAAGCTCGCTAAACAGAGTGACAGAGGGTCTGGAGGAGAAAGGCACGACTTGCCTACCAGCAACGCTGGCGGCAAGCTTTGCAGTAGCGCAGTCTTTGCCTGTTCTCTCGAGCCACAAATCGAACTCGCCGCTGAGCTCAACGCCGGAGAAACCAATGACTCGGAGCGATACCGTGTTCGCCTCGGGAAAGAGGTATCCGAGCAAGAGGTTCGTGAGGCGACGAAGTGTGGCGAATGCCCCCGACCTACGTCGTGTCAGGGGTTCGGTGCAGCGTCAGACGCATCGCCGACACAGTACATCACCGATTTCTATCCCTGCCTTAGGTGCTGCTCAACGGGCCTTCACTGTAAGAGATCCGGAGCCCATGTCGCCGGCCGCGCACGACTTCCATATCCAGCCGAAGCTTCCACGAGCCAAAGCCAGGATACAGGTACCAATAATCGGTGCAAAGGCAGGGTTGGGAGCTCTGGAAAACAACATGCCGCAGCAAACAATGAGTCCCGGGAGCCACGACCAGATGTTTCACTCAAACAATGGGTTGACAAATTGCCAAAAGCAAACGACCTCCTGGACTCCAGAGAAAGCAATGCCGGGAAGTTACATGTACCCATGGGAGCTGGACGACGCAGACGACGACATCGTAGGTCATTTTTCCACGATTCGGAATAACTTTTGGCCTATACTTCAGGAGGTCACATGGAAGCGTTACTGCCACTTTCTGGACTGTATTCGTCTCTGGTGGAGTCTGACAAGACCGGTGTTCGATTATTCTTCCGATTATTGGGCGCGGAGCAGGAATGACGAGGGGACCCTGTTGGATTTCTTTGCCTTCCTCCTTTCCCTGCCTGGTCTGTATCTTGGCCTGATGGTCCTCGTCTAGGTGACGCGGCTATGGGAGATCGGCGGCCGATATGTCAAAGAATGCCTTGGACATTCGTGGGAGGAGGAGCTGTATCTTTAGGAGTCGACTTTTGAATTTGCGACACTCCTCTAAACGTGCGTGAACCTAGTAAATGGTGTGCTTCTTGGCGGACCGCTTTTATACTTTAGCAAGACTGTGTCGAGGGGATAGCTACAGATGTTATGTCGTATGATACTCGTGATCACTCTCGTCAATGATGTGAAGGGCTGTTCAATGCGCAGGCTTCTTGTGACGTTCCCTCAACTTCTCAGTATGCCGACATGTATAAGGAACCCATCGTCTGGCCGTAAGCCTTCCGGTGCCATGTCGTCCGGCAGTCTCCAGACTCGAAAGCGCCTGTGGAACTCGGTCAACCATGCCTGAAAAACGTCATCGCTTCGCATCTGCTGCGCGACTACACAAAGGCACGGCTCGTCCCCGTCTTCTCTTTTCAGAGCACACGCGTCGGCTGATGTCTGTACCAGGGGTGCCACCAACGATTCGTTGTAGATGCAGTCGCAAGCAAGCACCATGTCGAACGTGCCCGTCGGGCTGGTGGCCTTTACTACTTGATCGGTCTCCCAATCCAGCTCTCTAAATGCCACATGGGCCTGGTGGGCCTTGCCCTTGCGAGGGAGGTTCTCTGCCAAGTTCTTGACGACTATCTTCTGCACGTAGGCTTGGTCCGAGAGGACGTATGAGCCTACCAAGGGGGAGAGGGCCAGGGCGTTGAGGGGCGTGATGCCGCAGCCAAGCTCGAGGACGGACGAGGAGGTTGTGAGAAGAGAGGCTAGAGGGGATTTTGGGAGCCAATCCGCCAACAATGGTGTGATCTTCCACAACACTGGAACGAAGATGTTAGTCCGGGGCTTCATGGAAAAGGGAGAAGATTGGGAAGCGTGCCTGCGCCCGTTGTTCCACCAGCTCGGCTCGATGAGAGGAGGCCTGGAGATTGATGAATGGTATAATCTCGTTTAGAGATTGTGACGTCGATTGATGAGGCTTTTGGGTCGATGAAGCCGAGATTATGTGAGGGAATGGGGCGAGAGAAGAGGAGAAATGTTTCTGAATCATCTCGGTCAGCAAAGGCACTTCAACAGCCGTTGGGGGCATATGAGATGTACCTTCTTCGGAATCTTCAATCTCGTCTTTGAGACTTGAAATAAAAGTTTGAAGTGCCATCTTGTGTTATCGTGAAGATTTCAATATTACCTCGGAGCCAAGGAGTAACAGAGTTTAGAGATTGAAAGGCGCGGCCCCACCATAAGATGTCACCCAGCCTCGATTCAAGTCGATAAATCCTCAATCTGATGAGATCAGACATGAAGACTATGAAATGGAACAAATTGACACTGGAGACGACGCTGTCACTTATGCTTAAGCGCCTTCAGCAAGCTTGGCTGCGCACGGCGTCATGGTACAGGTTAACCGACGTGCAAACACTGCTAAGCTCGGCCCTTCATGGCTTCGTAGTCCCTTCAATGGCCTTCCCTTACGTCTTCCTTCACCTATGCCGTGGGTCGTTGTGATGGACTCTTCATTCCTCCGTATATCGTAACCGAGAAGTCTTCCTTTCAGTAGTAAAGCCACAAGTTGCCGCTCGTAAAAAATATAATCATATCGCTCCCCTGCGCCGTAGTTTGCCAGAACCGAGTTTTTGGCATCAGACCAGTCCATCATAGAGAGACAGCGCGCAGACAATCGTCTCGTCGCGCTTGCTGCCTTCTTTGAACTCCTCTATATCCAGACTGCCATTTTCGTCCTTGTCCATCATGGCGAATATCTTTCTCACACGCTTTTCGGGCGTGTCCTCGTCCTCAGGTAGCTTTACCATGGAGCCGACCTAGATTCCGCGTCAGTGTCTGCGAGTTTGGGAGCGCTCTGGGGCAAATCCCTTACCATCTTGTAGATCGCCTCCACAATCTGGAGCATCTCATCGTAGCTGATTTTCCCATCGCCGTCTATATCGTACAGTTGAAACGCCCAGTCAAGCTTGTCCTCCGTCTTGCCTCGACTCGTAACGCTCAAGGCGCAAATGAACTCTTTGAAGTCGATGCTGCCAGAGCGATCACTGTCAAATACATTGAAGACGTAGTCGGCAAAGGAGCTCGGGTCGCCGAATGGGAAGAATTGGCGATAGATCTTCTGAAACTCCTCCTTGCTCAGCATGCCGGAGGGGCAATCTTTGAGGAAGCCTATGGTGATGAGTGAGTGCTGTCGTGTAACAGGGTGGGTGGATGTAGGTACCTTTATACCATTGCTGGAGCTCCTTCTTGTCGAAATGCGTCGATTTCTGTAGCTCAGCAAGCTGATCTGCCGAGAGCTTCGACTGTCTGGCACGCGATGTAAAATATTAGCCACGTGGTCTGTCATTAAGGCGTGATGTTGAAGAAGTTGATGGTGCTGCCAATGTGCCTATGACGTCGCCGGTGATCGTGGTGTCGATCCAGGGCAGCTAGCAATGGCAGCATGCGAACCCGACGGCAATACCGCGCGATAAGACACAATTCGCCCCTGGCACCAAACCCGATGCGTGCAAACTGTCACTTACGATTTGCCCATCTTTATTGACTTCCCTGTGTCCTCTGGGAGAAGATATCGCCCGATGCTCGTTCAAGACTCGATAACGCGGGGTTTCGGACAGTCCTGGGGGATGTCGCGAGGAGCGCAGGGTCCGTGGGGCGAGGAGGATGAGGAGGTAGGTTTCGGATGATAATGACGGCTCGCAGCGCAGACCTGTGGCTTGATGGCGATGGAATTGTCGAGTCAAGAAATTGGCCGCACTAGGAGAATATCCAACAAGCGAATGACTTGGGAGCTTGGGACGTCTGTCGCGCTTCGTAAGCAAGAAGCTCGTGGATGGGGGTGGAACGTTGTCTGGCTGGAACACGATGTGTCTCTGGGTTCGTCAGGTCGGATTCGCTTGGGCCCGTTGGTGACGACAAAGGTGCCGCGTCGAGATATTGAAGTTCGAAGGTCAAGTACAAATTCGCCCTTTTCGTAAAAGGAGGAAGGGGAAATAGCGACTCGTGGTGAGGAGGAGCGATGAATCGGCCGTTGACGGGAAGAATTGTTAAGGTGGAGGGGAAGGGCGCTGCACCTCCCCACTGGAGATGGAATTGATACACGTAAAAAAAGGTCTCGTCGATGCGACCTTTGCAGGCTACTGCAGTCAGCACAGGTCCGGTGCAGCCCTACAGACTCCTAGACAGCGATTCTGACGCAGTTGGCCTATCTGAGATGGCCTCAATGCGCGTTTCTCGAACTTTGATAGGGCAGTGTCGGAAATCACCACATCTCATCGTACATCACAGTCTCAGCGCATGGACCATACCCTGTAGCCCTCGGTACTGGGGGCTTTCCGAAGCGCTTTCGAGGCACAACACAGGCGCAGACCTGCAGAGCCGGCACAACCATTGTCGCTACTGACAGGTATAAGATAGTCAGAACGACCATGAGCGAGTTGACCACCGGTTAGTTCTAGTCTGGCGACGGTTCCCACCACCGTGAAGAACAGACGAGCCTGTCAACGCGCTGCATGTTGCGAAGCAGATAAGACCTTGGAAAAGTGATGATAGACGATGAGAAGGGCCACTGAAGAAGTCGTCAAACCTCGCTCATAGTTAACCAGAAGCTGAGTGTCATTATTTAATAGTTCGCCTTGGATTATTCTTGGAATGCCGAGCCCTGCGATTGTATGTTCCCTGAGCACTTACGTATCAACGCCCTTCTCCCCTAGTTCCACCTGGCGATTTGGTATCATTTGTCGATTGAACGTTTTCAAGTACTACTTGTACCTCATGTAGTAGGCTATGGCCCTTTCGAGTCGTAAGTGCTTGTCGGTTCACGCATGCATGATGGTGATCGACTCAAGAAACAGGCCCAGACGCCTAGTTAATCAACTAGAATAAACCAAGTATTTGCAAAATGAGCGGTTAAGTTCAGACGTCCGATTTTAGACAGATGCCATTAGAATTGACTGACAGACTTCAGTTCATGTTGTTAATAACGACGTCTAGTTTAAAGGAAGTGCTAGCCACCCATGCAGAGCCACGTGACGCTGGCCGCCAATATTGAGCTGTTGCTGTTCGCGATTTCGGCTATATGCTCGCTTAAATACATTATACTAGTAGCGAAGCAAAAGACGGCACCGAAGGTCAATGTTCGTTGCCGAGATATCGATCCTGCAATGCAAATTAAGCTACTGTGGGGGCACATGAGGACAAGCACATTGCTCCAATTGGCAAGAAGCCTCGCACTGTGCACTGGCGCGGCGTTGGGGCTGGCTACAGGGACAAGCATCCCACACACAGTGCATAGTGTACTGTGCGACAAAGCAGCAAGAGCTGGAGCGGGGTGAAGCTTCCAATGGACACCAGCGGTCATTACTTGCACGCTTGGCGACATTGGATGCCGACAGTGGGTGCCGGGGCCCCTCCCTCCATCATAAGTACTGGTTCTACTCGAGTGAGTTTCGGTCCCGAGTCTCCCAACCTACCAACCAAGCTACCATCATCGCGACACTGGCGTCTGTTGTTGTCGCGCGCGCGTCTCTGTTTCTTGGTCGAGGACGGCTCTAGGTGCCAGTGTGCCCAGCGCACCGCGTCAGCAGTGCTGCCAACAGCTCACGCCACCATACAATTGACAACCATCAGTAGTCCATTCTTAGGATACTATTGTCTCGCCCTTGCGGCTTGAAGCATCGTGGTTACGGCCATTCACCTACATACGACCGTAACCGCTCACCAGCCCGGCAATAGCATATTGAGATATCGGTCCTGGATGTAGGCGATACAACCACCATCAATCGCTTGCCTTACACGACGTCACTTGCATCTGGCCCCCTTGGCGTGAGTGGTGTGTTGGTCTGTGGTGGAGGTCTAGCACGTTGAGTGTCAGCCCTACAGCTTGCCAGCCCCGACACCCCTGATACGTCAGGCCAGGAGAATGAGGATATTCGCCCATTGTTCTGCAAGTACACCGCCTATCTGGCATTCGCTCTAGAGCCGTTCAGGTAGCGTAACCTAGCCTTTGCGGCTGATGCAGCCACTCTTAGTCTCCACACTCCCCCCTTGACCTTTGGCCAAGCCGGTGGTGCTCTGTCGTTATGGTTGATCCGATTTGACTAATAGGTTCTTTATAGATTGCCAAACCATCCAAGCTCCTTGCAATCATGCCTATGCCCGGCATACCTCAAGGCGGGCCCGGGCCCATGGTGCCCCAAGGCTCGGCCCCAGACCATCCCCAGCAGCATCTACAGCATACAGGCAATCAACAGCAAACGCAGGCCCAGTACTCAAATTACCCTCAACACCAGCAAAGCCAAACTCAGCAGCAGCCAAACCCACAGCAGCCTTTTGACCCAGCAGCCATGAAACTTACCAGGGGCACTAGCTGTGTGTTGTGTCAACAACGCAAGGTGCGTTGTGATAAGAACAAGCCATGTGCGAATTGCGTCAAAGCACAAGTCGAGTGTCGAGTGGTGCCTCCACAGCCGCCTCGGCGTCGAAAGAAACGGCTGCAGGAAAAGGATCTGATCGACAGACTCAAGAAGTACGAGGGGATGTTAAGTGAACATGGGGTGCGGTTCGAACCCATCGGCCAGGACCTGCGTTCCGACGGACCCCAAGGCGACGACGTAGAGGATCTGGAGAGCGACTTTCACGAGCTCAAGGCCTCTCCACACCCAAGCATGTCACCGTCAGCTGCATCCACCGGGGAAAAGTGAGATTCATCAAGAGGACCTAGCACTAGATGGCATGACTGACGCAGCAGCACCCAGACCATCAAGTTCAATCTTCGCACTACACAAAGAGGTACTAAACATCCTCTTAGCCCACCAGAAATCTACGCTGACAAGTATCAAAAGTTTCGGGCTAGCGAGAAAATGATACAAGACTCGTCTGACGAGGAAGTCCAAGGTTCAACGATCCATCGAGCCTTTGACAAGCTCTTTAGCAACGAAGATGGGTTCCCTTTTATTGTTGGCGGCTCTTTTATATCCGTCACAAAAGCTCATCCTAACCCTATCCAAATTTTCCAGCTGTGGCAAATCTACATTGATAATATCAACTCACTGCTCAAGATAACCCATGTACCGACAATACAGCCACAGATCCTCCAAGCGGCGTCGAATCTCGAGACTGCTCCCAAGAACATCGAGTCGTTGATGTTTGGAATCTACCTCATGGCGATCACGTCCATGGAGGAGCGGGATGTTCAGAACATGTTCAACGAGCCAAAGCCGGACGTACTCAAAAAGTATTTGACTACAGCACAACAGGCACTTGTAAACGCAAGCTTCATGCGCGTCGACGATTTGCTCTGTTTACAGGCCTTTGTGCTCTACTTGGTGTGTATCACTTGTGCTTGGCGTTGCAAGGTGCTAATGACGGATAGTTCACTGTCCGCTGGTTTGTCGACCCCCGGCAAATCTTCTGTATGATTGGAATGGCTGTCCGTATGGCGCAACGCATGGGACTTCATCGTGACCCGGGAGGTTACGGACTTCCACCCTTTGAAGTTGAGCAAAGACGACGCTTGTGGTGGACCATCGTTGGCTACGACAGACGCATTGGAGAGATAACTGGCTCAACAGTGACTGCCCTGTCGAGCGGCGGTGACTGCAAAATGCCACTGAACGTCAACGATAGCGATCTCCATGTCGATGGGAAAGACATGCCAAATCCGCACACGGGGCCAACCGAGATGATCTTTGCCTTGGCTCGCATCGAAATGTCCATGGCTGTGGCGAGCAACAGCAACCGCGACAGTCAGAAGATCAACAGCCCGGAGCCCAAGGCTAGCCCGGCCAAGGGGGACCCCAAGCCAAGTGCTGGCCCAACCATACGTCTTGCAATTCCCGACTCGCCGACGTACACCCTGGATGGCTTTTGCGCACATATGGAGGGAACTTATCTCTCGCAGTGTGACTCAAAGATACCCCTTCACTTTTTCACCATCACAATGACACGGCAAGCTCTGTGCAAGATGCGCGTCGTCAATTTTCTGGTGCGTATGCATAACGCCGAAGCTATGCCACTGAAGGGGGTCGAGAGGGAGGACCTCTTCCTGCAAGCTACGCAAATGATCGAGTACGACAATGTCGTACAGTCGTCTGACAGCCTCATTCCCTTCAAGTGGTACTCGCGACACCACTTCCCATTCCCCGCGTACATGTTCCTTGTACAAGAGCTGCGCACTCGGGTGCTGGGTCCAATGGTGGAACGAGCATGGGATGCCATCGCCGCCAACTACGACCTCAGGGGCCTTTTGAACAATTTCCACAACCCCATGCATATGGCATTCAAGAACACGTTCATAAAAGCTTGGGATGCCCATGCCGCAGCACTCAGCTCGCAAGGGAAGCACGCGCCTGTTCCTCGGTTCATTGTCGTCCTGCAAGAGCGCGCCGAGCAAAGTCGCCAGGAGCGGGCTGACAAGCAATCTCCCGTGGACCAGTCCCCTGGGAATAGTCTGGCCGGAATCGGACCAGCGTCGAACGTTGGCTCTGAGAAGATGACCATGACTCCCCCAGGCATGCCAAGAGTTGGAGGACCTATGCCTCCCATGGGCAGGCCCGGCCCTCCAGACGATGACCGTGACATGGACTGGTCACACATGGTGCAAGGCTTTCAAGATCCTCAGCCACCACAGTTTAACCAATTTGGTGGGTTTGGCGGTTTTGGTCCACCCCTAGGTGGTGGTGGAGGCGGCCCTATGCCTGGCATGGGACCACCACATATGGGGGCAGCCCCAGGACCAGGTGGTCCTCGCATGTATTGCTCGTAAGTGCGGAACCCAGCAGTGTTGCCTGCCAATCTGCGAGGAAGACTTCCAATGTGTCGCAGCGGCGATGTTCTCGGATCAAGTACACGTCGGATCTCGAGTTCCATGTTTTAAAGATATACGTGGGTGTTGTTGCATATATAGTTGTATATATTATCATGGTCCATTTCGCCTTCAGGTTGTTGATTCTTTGCGGCGTGAGTATGCGAGCATCGGGTCTATGATGTAGTAGCCAGTAGTAGAAACGATTGCTATCCTCCTGGTACCGCTCTCTGCATAGGCGTTGATGGTTGACGAGCGCTGCTGGCACGCCCTTGAAATAACGCCTCCTCAGAGCATTTGGACACCAGAGATCCGACTTGGAACAGCGATTGTGCACGTGCCATGTGTGCCTGGAACCAACGACGGGGTCACCACCGTCACTGTGTGCCACCGCCTGATGTCGGTGCTCTGGATTGCAGATACCGCAGCATGGCGCTGGTCGTTGGTCGTACCCTTGTTACCATGTTCGAGGTGTGGCACACGACCACTCGGGGAGCCAGACCGTCGGTTCACCCACCTTTGTCAACGCAAGACTTGCACGCGGGACCTTGCGGTTCGAGATCGTGGCTTTTTTCTCCCCTTTCTCGGTCGACACGTGCATTGTATCCAGAATGAAACGCGTACTCTTTCGAGATTCGTCGCCTTGGTTGAGTCGGCCTTGATGGCTCCCGGAATAGGGGGCCGACGTCGTCGATCAAGGTAGGCAGGCGGCTTACATCTCAGCTAGGCTTCTGCGCCCACACACTAACGCCCGCAATGTAGGCATGTATAGCTGGGTCATTGGCCGCATCTGACAAATCTTGGGCCAAGGCGGTGGCTTTCTCTTCAGATATGCCCAGCATGGCAGGGCGGTCGAGGAGCGTGGTGGCCATGTCCTGGGCGATGATTTGGTTGAACATGCCCATCTCGCGTAATCGCTTGTCGTTTGGCCAGCGTCCAAAGGGTACTTCCCTTCGGCGAAGCTGAATGTTGCCAAACCCTGCATCCTTAAGTAGCTGGGGAATGTTGCGGCTCGTGTCGAGATTCCATCCAAACCTATCTGCAAAAGATCCCGCGAACAGGGCGAAAAATCTGTTCATTGGATGGTCTGGTCCCACGGTGTCATCCTTTGAGAACGCTTCGGATATTACTTCATGACACTCAATCCAACCACCTGGTCGCAAATTTCTGGCAAGCTCGTTAGACGATGATGACTTTGGGTGATGGACAGGGACTCCCTACTGGAATGCTCGGAATACTATCAGTTGGGGACATCGGACAGTTTGTAGTAGAGATCTGATGAAGAATAGGTCTGCGTCTCTGTGTATGTTCGCCCATTGTCGCTGCTCGTCTTCTAGATCCTCAACGCAGAATTGGAGGTTTGGCGGCGTCCAAAGCGGCTGCGTGGGAGCCAGATCGACGCCTATTACGTGGGCACTAGGATACTTCTCGGCCACTGTATCATGTTCAGTCTGAGTTGGTGGAGAGTCGCGCAGATGCGTGTGTCGGGGAAACCATACCATCCTGAGCCCAGAAGCCGGCGCCTGTGCCAAGGTCGACGACTTTTTGAGGAGGGTTTTCAAGGGGCGAAACATGGAGGTTGCCGTGCAGTATATAGTCGATGTGAAACTGGTGCTTTATGCCTTCGCGCATTTGTTCCATGTCATCATTTGGTAGTCCATAGCGATCATGCAGAAGCGCCTGATATCGCCTCTTTCAAGATAAGCCTCATGGAATAGTCAACAAGACTTATTGTGTACTGACCTTCCCTGCTCAAATTTGAAGAACTGTTTTGTGGACGTGAGTGAGGTGAATTGGGAAAGCTCATTCTCCTCTTCGTAATCTGAGGTTGAAGTGTGAATGGGACTCGCCATATCTGCGTCCAGTGAGCCCGGCGGTGAAGCCATGACTTTCAGCAACCACTTCGACAAAGGGCCTACAGGGATTCGAAGTTGGGCTGTAGTTGTGAGTTTTGAGATGCAAAGAGCATGTTGTATGCTTCTTCACAGGGAATGTGACGAGACGCCAAAAGCCTATCGAGGAGAGTGATCGTCGTCGACTCGTATTTGTGCCTCGCGGGCGTACCCCAACTCAAGTGCAAGAATTCGACGTAAGTATAACTTGTGGCGGCAGACGGATGGATGTAGAAATAATTAGAGTTTACTGGTGGAGATGCTTTGGGGGGAGATGGAGGGATCCAGGCGACTGGGCACATCACCCTCAGCTTCGAGTCTTCGACGTCTTCTGGTCTCCATCATTGGACTCGGGTACGGGCGTGATGATATCCGAGTGGGTCTTGGTGAAAGCTACGATGCAACCAACGGTCGGAAGACTTCAGGCGGAAAAGCCAGCCACAGTCGGCTTGAGGAAGCTAAGCAGACAGCCAAAGAGGTGTAGTTGGTGACGAAAGTGTTGCGATGGTAGCCATCGCCACATTGAATACTCACGCTTGAACGTACCATGCCTTGCGTACCTTCTCATTCAGCGGCTGCAGCAATAATCATTTAATAGGTAACTGTCTGCAGTGCATGCATGACTCGTTGCAATCGTCGAAAAGCAGCTTTTTTGTCCTCAGGTGGGGGTTGCCAACTTGCCATGCTCGCGTGGTGGCTACAACATGAAGCTCTCTGCCCAAGAAAGCCGATGTAGATCTTTGATGCTCCTTGAGCACAGCGCATGCGTCACGCAGATAAATTTCGAATACTAATAGAACTTGAAGCCTTTATAATTTTCCAGTGCCCTGAAAGTTGAGTTGCGCCAATGGATGACGTTGTGGGAGCAATTAAGTGCCCCTTCCTAATCGGGAAACCGTCCAGGGCAGGCGCGTCGAGCAGCAACCCGCGGCGCGTCTCGACTCTCGAGACACTACCGGACCTAACAAGACAGGTCCTACCATAGGTACCTTACCAACTCGCGTAAACTGCCTACACGGTCCGCCTTGTCGTCAGTCTGCTTTTTCAACACAGCCTGCTTCATCTTGCATCTTTTCGGATTGACATTTCACTATAACTATTCCGCATATCTAAGCGTTGCCGTTGCAATACGACTTTAGCTCCCGTCGAGTTGCTACCCTGCGACGCGATCTCACGCGTCCCATCCACATCGCTTTCCAACAGCCTCCGAAACTGCATTCGTCCTCCGCTCATGCATCAGGTGCCTAGGCTCGAACCACGCGTGATCAGAGGCTTCTAGCCATGTATCTCCCACGTTCTCTCATATCCAAGCTCTACATCCACCTCCAGAAAACGCGCCATCCCCTCTCCCCGCCGGTACTCATACTCGTCACGCTCGACCCCGACGCTCTCTGCGCCTGCCGAATCCTCACGAGACTCCTGAAACATGACTATATTCCGCACAAGATTCACCCGGTGGTGGGACTCAGCGGGTTGGCACAAGCTGGACAAGACCTGGTGGCCCCAATGATGGAGTCCCAGGGCGGCAGCGGCGGCCTTGTCGTCTGCCTGGGGGTGGGAGGAATGGTCGATCTCGGGGAAGTGCTTGGTCTCGAGAATGAAGGCGACGACAGTCCGTACAGCGGGGTCGAGGTTTGGGTCATCGACGCGCGAAGGCCTTGGAATTTGGGCAACGTCTTTGGTGGCTTCCCGCTGGAGGTTGCCGCTGAGCCCTCGAGTTCATATCAGTCCCGAATACCTGCTGGGGTGGATGGGGGCGAAATTGGAAGGTCTTATAAGCCCGGCAGAGGTGGGATAATCGTCTTTGACGATGGCGACATTGAAGACGACCTCGAGGCCGAGCGCAACGCGTACAAAGCACTACTGGACATGCCTGATATCGACGACGACGGCGACGACATTGACTCCGAAGACGACACTGAAGATGGTGCCGGCGATGAAGAAGATGAGGTGCAAGAAGCCACCCGGGCTGGGCAAAAGCGGAAGAGTTGGTCAGATAGCCACGACGATGGCATGTCCGATGATGACGATGATAGGCCGACACAAAGACGCAGGAGTAATATGGTATGTCAGCCACGCCGCAAACAAAGACAGGATCTAACAGCCACTAGTCAAGCCCCATCGCAGGCTCACCGCGACGTCCTCAACACAGAGGGCTATTGTCATTGCGGGAACCCAATACTGGGCTATCTAGTGATCCTGTCGAACCACCATCAGGAGCGCAGTCTGGTCCTGCATCTTCAGCCGGGGCTCTAAGACGACGCTTGTTACGTATGCGCCGAGAGAACCAAGCGATTATCGCGCGATACTACTCGGCGGGTTCGTCGTACTCGGAGCCACTGTCGTCGATGCTTTATTCCCTTGCCTCAGAGCTTGGACGGGAGGACAATGACCTCTTATGGCTTGCCATTGTTGGCGTGACTTCCATGGAGCTGTATGGTCGATCTTCAGCTGGAGTGGCAGCACCTGTCCATGTCACGAACAAGAACAGACCCAGCGGATGGATGGGTGTCCGTGGGGCACGGATCCGCCAGCTTCTGCGCGACGAAGTGAGGCGACTCAACCCCCCAGAGATCGCCAATGGACGTGTGGCTTCCGAGAACACTGGTGTCATTCCCACAACTGCCAAGAGCCCAGAAGACACCAGCATCAGGCTATCACCCGAGCCGCGATTTCTCCTTATTCGCCATTGGAGCCTTTACGACAGCATGCTACACTCCCCATATCTGTTCTCCAGACTGAAGACATGGAGCGAAAAAGGCATCAAGCGCTTGCACAAGCTTCTAGCTAAAATGGGCGTCAGTCTCGCTCAATGCAAGCAAAGCTACACACACATGGACCTAGTGCTGAAGAAGGAGCTACGAGCTAAGTTGCTTGAATACGGCGTCCTATACAATCTCGATGAGATGGTACCCTCGGTTGGCACAGATGGTAGTGACCGAGGAGGCGCCAAGGATGGCTGGGGCTTTGTGAGAAGCTGGGGCTGGCGTGCGACCTTGAGTGCTGAGGATGTAGGTGTGGTAATCGGTGCATTACTCGAAGTTGGCAAACATGCTACTGGAACAGAGGCTATCGTAACGTCCAGCCACAGGGACCGGGACAACGAGGAGGGCTTTGACTACACCTCGCAGGGTGACGAGTGGATCAGTCGGTTCTGGGAAGCCTACGACGCCTTGGAGGAGTAAGTCATCCCGCACCCCTGAATGCTCAGACACTAACGACCCCCCAGCATCGATGCGCTCAAGGCTGGCCTACCCACTGCTCAACACCTTCACCGTGCAATTTACCGTACAGGCACGTCACTCATCAACAAGAAGCAGATCAAGCCCCTCAGAGCATTCCGCATGTGCGTGGTAAAAGATGGTCCGGATGTGTCTTTGTTCAACCATCCCGCAGCCTTGACCAAATTGTCGCTCTGGATTGGTGAGGCATTGGCTGAGCAGGAACGAGAAATTCACGGGAAGCTCTCGCACGGCGGTCGGGGAACCCCACTCGTTGTTGCGAGCTTAGATGAGAAGCGAGGGACATATGTTGTCGTGGGAACGGGTGGCGGTGGTGGCCCTGATAACCTCTTCCTGGACCGAGAAGCGTCGAAGAAGCGCAAGGAAGCAAGAGATGCAAAGGCCAAGGCCAAGGAGGAAGCACGGCAAGCCAAGGAGAAAGTCAAAGCGGAGAAGCGTGCCGCCAAGAAGCAAGCCGGGGAGGACAACGATGATGAAGACCTGGAGACCGAATCGGAGGCTTCTGACATGGATTCAGAAGATGAATCGGACTTGGAGGAGGATGGGAACGAAAACAAGAAAGGATTTGGTCGCAACAACTTTGGGCGAGCATTCCAAGAGGTCGTCGCAGAGACGAGTGCCCGAGTACGCATCGACAGCTTTGACAATTGTGTCGTCGAAGTAAGGAAAGAGGATCTTGTGGGGTTTCTTGAATGTCTGAGCGGGAAGCCTGTCATTGAATAAGGGAAAGGGAACGGGAAAGGACAGACGTTTCACGGCGCAAGTGGCAAGCTTGCAGGGTATCTAGGCGTCTGTGTTGGAACACATGGGGCGTGAGGAGCGGCGCGAGACGTGAGACGATGCATTTTAACGAGATCATGTATAGAGACGACTGTTTCGACGTGGGCTAACAACGATGTGGTTCATCTGTGTTGATCACCCACTTTGCATCTCAGCTTCCTGGGCTTCTGTTGCTCGCCAACTACCGCAAGTTCTCGACAAAGTCGCTAATGTTGTTGATGTCCAAAATTTAGCCTTCTCTGGTTTAGTGTCATGCATCTATGCCATCTCCTAGAGTGTGGTAATGTCTCAAGATCGGCGCTGCTCCACACACCCCGGACGGTTAAAGAGGTACGTATTGGCTATCAGGTATACGGGAGTATTGTACGTTAGTGAGTTAGTGTAGTGTTCTGTAACAAACAGACCGGTACGTCGAGCGTCGGCTAATTCTGGTGTGTGCTTATGTACTACGTAATTAAACAACTGCTATTGGTGATAATCCCGGATGTTTAGAGTGGGTCTGAGGCATTACCACACTCTAGGAGATGCAAAGGTACAGACCTTACTATAGCCCTATGCACTATGCAGAACGCAGACTTTGAGGATCCATGCAGTCCAATAGCGACTGATCGATTAGCACCACTTCTAACAGGGATCCAAGCCAGCCAAGATATGTAGACCAATCTCACGAATCTATTTCCTACGCCGCAGCGGCTCGTTTCTCACGTCAGCGCTACTTAAGCAGTGACACAGGACTAGCAGACCAAAGCAGAAGGATGACCGGCATTTCCATACATCTCTAACAGAGATAGGCTGGTGGCAACTTGGGGGCAGGATGGGGGCTTGGCCATTTCAAGATCTCAAGTTTACACAAAGAGGCAGCCCTCCCCCCAAGACAAGATCACCACAGCCTTCAACTATATCCCTTTTCTCCTAACTAAGTTAGAACCCGCCCGAATCGGCCGGTGTTCGACAACCATGGCAACCGAAACCACACCCAAAGTTTGGGCTGACGGACCCTACCAGCTAATCACTGCGGACAAGAGTCGCCCAGAGGTAAGCTGACGAGGCCAGAGCGCATTCCCTTTCAGTGCACTGAAGCAACATGCAGCCCGATGGGACGCAGAGCGCCGCCAAATTCATGGCTGCAGAGATGACAATTGTCCACAATTGCATCCTGCGCGGTGTCAATGCCATCTACAATCAGGCCGTCAACGTGGCAAACAAAGGCACCAAGAAGGACAAACTTGATTTTGTGAACTTTACAGCGCAGTGGGGTGACATGATCCATGAGCACCACGGAATGGAGGAGTCCACGCTTTTCCCCCAGATCGAACAGATGACAGGGGTTCCGGGTCTGATGGCCGCCAACGTCCATGAACATGAGCAGTTCCATTCTGGCCTGTCTGCGCTCAATGCGTACCTCGACAAGGTCAAAGGCGAGGCGGAGGAACTGGACGGTGTCAAGGTGCGGGAGCTCGTGGACGCCTTCATGCCCGTGCTCAGGGATCACCTCGACAACGAGATCGACACCCTGCTGGGGTTGGCAGAGTACGAAGACAAACATGACTGGAAGAAGTGGTTCGAGAACATTAGCGCTGGGATTATCAAGGCTGTATTCTCCGATTCTACTCTCAGAGTGAGTTGTCCATTGCCGGCGCGGATGGACGAGCGAGCTGACGAGAACAAACAGAATGATATCTTCCCCCTGACCTTGGTGCTCCACGACAAGAAATTTGAGCAAGGCGTGTTCAAGACCTTTCCACCCATGCCTTGGGTCCTCCATGTGGCAGTGCGGTGGTTGTTTATGAACACCCGCAAGGATTGGTGGCGGTTTGCACCTTGCGACTTTTACTCCATGCCAAAGGAGTTGCCCTTTGTTTGAGCGTGGACGCTTGGTGTGGCGGTTTCCGTCGTGATTGATATTATATTGGCATTTCTCGCTAGTTCTGATGAGTACAGCGTCGTGTGCGTTCATTGAGTTAGTTTGGGAGTTCTTTGTTTGGTTTGTTCACTGATACCGACAATGCTGAGTCAAAATACAAAGGAGGACGACTTATTCTCACCATAAAACAGCGTGTTCAAAGCTGGAATTTAAAATCCTTGGTCTATTCTTTCAAACGGAACTGAGATCAGAATATTTCGCCCGAAAACGTCGTATATCTATACCCAAGAAAGATGTGTACAGGAGTCACGACGACGATGGCCTGTGGTCATGCCACTACGTTCTATCGGACCAAACGCCTGCCAAACCGCAATGACTGTGACAAGTCAAAAATGGAGAACAGGCTCATTAATGATACCTGCGCAGACTGTGACCCAGAAGTGCGCAGAAAGATCCTCAGGGAGGAGTATGAGGCGAAGCACGCCATCCTGATGGAACGCTATCGGCAGGCAAAGAAGGACGGGGACGTGAATTTGATGCAAGACTTGGAGACTAGGATACAAAACCTTGTTGTCGTTACGAGATCTCGCAACTTTGAAATCAGTCCAGTAAGAGGCGGCATGGATGTACTTTGGAATTGACGGAATGCGAGCAGTATAAGTGGTGTCACAGGATTGCTTCACAGTGTAGCGCGACGCAACTTGCGAGCAATCAGCTCATAAGATTTTCAGGCCCTATAGAAACATATCACAGATCGTTCCTACACATATTTTATTGAAGCGGAAATAGATCTTGGAAGCGGAGCCTGGGTTTGGTGTTGAGCCTTGGCACGCAGGATATCGAGTTAGCGTTTTGGCCTAGTTCACATAATGATCGCTAACAGAGCTGCTCGCTGCCCCACCCGCTGTAGCCTAATTAACTGGAGGTGGATTCCCCCCTTCTCCTTCACCACCGTCGTTCAGCTCAGACACATTTTACCATAGCAATATTCACGATCCCGCTTTGGCTACAATCTGTTAGAGTAGTGTCCTGTTGGTCCTCTTGTCGGAGTAACGATCGTCGGTGCTGCCTAATAAAGGCAGGCCTCCCAGTTCCAGCTCAGGCGCATCTATTCCATTGCACTTATAAATGAACCCCCAGCACCCGGTTTTAAAAAACAACCATTTCCCACCATATGATAGCCCTCACGAGCTGGATATCAAAGTTGAAGAAATCCGTCACACCAAACATGGACAACATGTCTACCTCTGATAACCAGACCAGGGTAAAGCACCCCTTTCTCAGTACATCTATGTCTATGCTGACTTCCTCACAGATCCCAGGCTTAGGTCTGCCGGTAAACTTCCTACCTGGCTCTGATTCGAGGTTTCCCGTCTTGAGTTACGATCGTGACTATTCGTGGAAAGCATATACTCTGACTCATCGCGAGATCGCCATGCTGCAGGTTATGGAGGAGCTCACCAACAAGCCCGACTGGTGGCTCAAAGTCCGCGAGCCTACCATTGCAGACAAATGGAAGAAGGAGGCCATTGCGCTGGGCCAGAGTGGCGACTGGACTTTGAAGCTTGCTCCTGAAGGGTTCACGCAAAACATGGCGGACGCTGTCATTGTTGAGCTGCAGCGAAAGGCCGACTTTTACGAGGAAGCCGGCTTCGTCCCAGTCTTGGACTACTCTCTTTGCGTGATCAAGTCTGACAAGATCCTCAAGGATGATCCGGACTTGGTGAAAGACCTCAAAACGGCTGTTTCACGACTGGAAAATGTTCCTGATGACAAGAAGGACTGGCATCCCCGAAGCGACAACAAGGTGCTCGACCTGGTGCATCCGTCGCTGTACCCCTTGGCCTACGGCAAAACAAGAGTTTTGAAAGACAAGCGCATTGATCTGGCGAACGCATTGGAATTTTGCGGGGCGGGCGAAGTCATTGCCGCTCAAGATATCCCGGCTCGTTCGGCGGTTTGGGCACCATTCTTCTCGTTCAAGTACCAGTGGTTGCCATGCGATGTCAAGCTTGAGAACGGCAGGGCCGAAATCGTGAGCTACATCAACAACCTACACCCGTTCGACCACGCGGACATGTACCCGGTGATCGAAAAGTTCATCGAAAATTCACTTCCAGCATGGGATCTGTGTTACCGCTGGCCTGAACACTACGAGCACAAGCGCATCGATTGCACAAGCGCAGTCGCAGATTGTACGACGGAGGAACTCTGCAGTGAAGGATGCGAACGTTCCAATAGGCCGCTTGAGGAGGGAGAGAACCCCCGTGAGCAAGAGCGGTATGTGGGTTCAGAACAGGAGAGGAAAGACAAGATCTGGTACAATACCACTCACCCGTTGGAGTTGCCGGAACCAGATCCGGAGAAAGTTCCCTTCGATCTCAAGGCTTCTGAGGATGTGAACAAGGACAAGTTCTTTGCAGACCTTTCCAACGACGATGAGGAGAAGGACAGCCGCAACGGTACTTGGGAGAAGGGCGCGTCGCGTATACAAGTCATTGTCAAGCTCGCCAACATCCACTTGACCCCTGACTCGCCATCGTATCCGGGAGGCACGTGGCACACAGAGGGCCAGCTGAACGAGCACATCTGCGCGACAGCCCTCTTCTACTACGACAGCGACAACATTACCGATTGCCGCTTGGATTTCCGTACCATGGCCGATAAAGAAGATCTCATGATGGAACTAGACCACGAGCAAGATGATCACTACAGCATCGAGCGCGCCTTTGCTATCGATGCTCGGGGCGACTTACTCCAAAACATTGGCTCCGTGCTCACACGCCCCGACCGAGCACTGTTCTTCCCCAACTTGTACCAGCATCACGTCTCTCCCTTTGAGCTTGTCGACAAGACCAGACCGGGCCACAGAAAGATCCTCGCCTTATTCCTGGTCGACCCACAGATCCCCATCATCTCTACGGCCAATGTGCCACCACAGCAACGAGACTGGTGGGCGCGCCAGGTTGACCTCAAGGATACGCAAATAGCTAGGCTACCTCAGGAGGTGCGCGATATGGTCTTTAGCCCCGAGGCCACGCCGGTGGGCCTGGAGGAGGCCAAGGTCATTCGGGAAGAGTTGATGGATGAGCGAACAGTGCTGCAGGAAGGTGTTAACGAGCAGTTGTCACATTCGTCCTGGAATTTCTGTGAGCACTAGAGTGTTTCAATTACGGATAGATAATATTTCAGAGGATTTTGCGGGACATAGGGATGAGATCGCAACGCCAATCCAGGTATTTCCTTTTCCTTCCTCAAATTGTCTCTTCTCAACTCTGCGACCCTGTAGACCACTCCAAGACGCCTAGTAGTCAAAATTGGGGCCGTAGCATTCGTCCAAGTTATCAATATGCATGGAAATTCGTCGTCCAGCGGTGTTTTCCGCCGCATGCGCGGGTGGATGGTTGCCATGCTCGCCCAGAAACGGCCATATGTATGCATTGTGGTGTTCATCGAGTCGGGGCGGTTGCGAAAGGGGATATCTGAGCCCAGGGTTCAGCGATCAAGAGAACATATATCAAGATGGTGACACTTACGCTTCGGACATAGAGTTGCATGGCAGACGCATATAGGGTAATGAATGGTACATTGGCGGAATTGTCGTAGAAGACTTCCTGGGGTAGTCCACGGTCCGGATCTGCTCTGGCGCAATCATCTGGCGCCCCTCAGGGAAAGCTGGCTCTGCAAATGAAGGATGGCTGTGACGAAAGTATGAAGCCGGGTCCAAGGCGTCAGGCATCGGCGAATCAGATGCTGGCTCGTGTGGAAGCAAATCCGCATCTGTCGTTTGCGTGTGGAACATCCGACAGAAGTCCAATTCCTCAGTGCCCGTCGCCAAAGGCGATATCTCTGAAGGGACCTCGAACGACTTGGGCGACACAGGCGGAGACATGATGCACACTGCCGGGCGGTTCCAACCGATCTCGCGGAAGGCGATGCCCCCTTTGTGTCGTTGCCAGACTTGCTCATAAGGTCCTTCATTTTGATAGAATGAAGAGGAAACATAATCAGCTACGTCCTGGTCGCAAGACATCTTGTGCTTCTTGGAGTTGTCGGGCTGGCTGGTGTCAGAGTCGGAGCTCATGTGTCGTTTACGTTCAGTACCCAGGCCAAAAGTAGTCATGACGTGAAGGACTGAGCTATTTGCGAATTAAAGGATTTAGATGAGGATCTTCGGGTGCTTGGATTATCTTCCATCCGAAGGGAGCGATGTGGGAAGTGGTAGGGATTTCTGACAAGATGAGCGAAGGGGGGTTGGCGGGACTTGCTTCATATTGGAAGGGAAATCACGACTTTGCGGATACATTGACAATTACCACTAGCATATTGAAAAGAGACCCATCTCTCTTTGTTTTCGTCTTTGTACCTGAAGCTCGCCTGAAGCTTCAAGGTTCAAGCAGAAGCAGACAAAGGCAGGCCTATACATGCGGCTCAACGAGCGGGGCTTGCATGTCTGCTTCAAAGAAGCAAAGTGCGGCGTGCTTCTAGAATGATGCAAGCACTGTAGAAACAGAGCGTTTGCCAGAAGCGTTGTCCTCAACAGGCAACGAAACCACGATTGATTGGAGAAGAGTGCATTGACCGATGTTTTGGGGCATCGACACCAATAAGATTGTATCTCTTCACCGCCCATGGCCCCAGTACGTCATTGACTGGGTGTTAAATCACTGAAGAACACGATTGATTGAGGCGTGTGATAAATGATGTGTCGGAGTAATTTGATATGCCTAAGATTGAGCTCAGCAAACGCCCAACCAGAAAAAGGGGCGTCTCATTGTTGACTGATTAGTCATCTGAATGTGGTTCTAGCGTCTTCTCCACTCCTTACTCCGGCGTCACGGTCACGGTGCAGACTCCACACGCGGGGCAGCCTGAGCTGAGCGCCCCCAAACGTTCATCATCCATCTCCAACGCACGAACAAATCGCCTTCCTTGACATAGCTGTCATCTTCATGTTTGATATACCGCCACTCCACTTATGATATCTACCTAGGAAATCACGACGGAGTAGCGAAGATGACGTCCCATGGCGCTGTGCCTGGCCAGGTAACCAACCCTCTCGTCTCACAGGCCGGTAGCTCGGAGCTCCAGGTTGTCCTGCACCCGCTCGTCCTCCTTACGATTTCCGACTACATCTCGCGACACACACTACGGGGGAAGACACATCCTATAGTCGGTGGCGTCCTCGGCCAGCAGAATGGCCGCGAGATTACCATTGAGCACGCCTTCGAGGTAAAGATGGAGGAGGGGAACAACATGGTAGCGGTAGGGTGGTTCGCAAAACGATTAGAGCAGAGTAAGACCTCACACTCCCAAACATTCTGTCTTAAGCGCGCCGCTGATCCTTTCCAATAGTGAAGCTCGTGCACAAAGACCGCCAGCTCGACCTCGTCGGCTGGTTCACCTTACTGCCCTCTTCTGGCCCCGACGAGTCTATACTCCCCGCCCACCGCTTCTTCCTCGCCAACTACAACGAATCCGCTATCCTCCTCGCCTTCCATCCTGATCAGGTTCTCAACCATTCTGCGGGCGGCAAGCTACCCCTCACAATCTACGAATCCAATCTCGAAGTCGAAGGCAGCAAGCCGACCAATGACGAGGACAAGCGCATGGATGATGGGGAGTCAGGTCTGCAGTTGCGGTTCCGAGAACTGCCCTACTCGGTCGAGACGGAGGAGACGGAGATGATTGGGATGAACTATGTCGCGTCCGGGAGCGCAAATGCTGCGGCGGTCACAAGCAAAGAGAAAGAGCCCGCGCGGTCGGTTGAGAGCAATGGCAAGGGGAAACGTCGTCTCGTAGAGAGTGAGGAACCCGAGACTCAGGCCGAGGAAGGGAAACAAGCCGCAGAAGACACACTGAGCAAGGAAGAGGAGGAGATGGTGGCAGCACTAACAACAAAGGCCAACGCGATCAAGATGCTGCAGTCGCGCATCGATCTAATGACAGCCTACCTGGAACGTCTGCCGCCCGCTTTCAAGAACGGCAATAGCAACCCAGGCGACGAGGACGCAGATATGGATTCAGACAACACAGTGCCCTCGCTCACAGTCCTGCGCCAGATCCAGGCTCTGGTATCGCGGCTCGACTTGATCATTCCCTCGGATAAGGAAGCCTTTGACAAGGAGATTCTACAAGAAACAAACGATGTGCAGCTGGTCCAACTGCTCAACACCATCATGCAGAGCACTGAAAAGGCGCGCGAGGTGGGCAAGACGTTCGGTATCGTGCAGCAGGGCAAGCTACGGAGCCACCAGCAAGGACACGACCCCTCGGCGGGGATGAGTTCCGTCATGGATATGTTGACTTGAGAAAATCATGATGGGTACTTTTGTTTTGCTGCCACATGAGCTGGGCGTTTGGAAGGGCACTTTTACGAACTTAGATGCGGAGGCAACATCATCTCGGCATTATTATTATAACCACCGTCTTCTAGACCATGCCCTCGCAACGGTGTGGAATCTACTACAATCATGAAGCCCAACCAGACCGTGACCCGAACGCCGAAACACGCGCAGAACACCGGCGAGTCTACCATTTATGGCGACTCTTGCCATTTATTATGCCTCGATGACAACCTTGAGCACCAAGTTTCCATCATCATCCGATGTTCGGCTTGCGAGCTCGAAGGCACCTTGTGCCTTGTCCAGCCCTTTGAAGCGGTGGGTGACCATGTCATCAAGATTAGGAAACGACCCAGCAGCGCCTCTCTTTTGTGAGCAGAGCATACGGATGCCAGTCGCGTACGTGTTGGCGTACCGGAAGATGCCAAGAATGTCGATTTCGCGGAGATGGGCCACCGAAAGAGGCAGCGTCTGGATCGGCGTCCCCATGCCGACCATGATCACCTTGCCGCCCGGCTTCGTGGCATAGAGACTGGTGTGCATGGACACCTCCTTCCCGGTGCATTCGAATGTGACGTCGAACCCATCCTCATCCTCGTCGAGGATGAACTCGTCCGCGGGATGCGAGGCGGCAAAGATCTCGGCTGCGGCTGACTTTGCGCCATCGAACTGGCTCGCGGTTGAAAAGACGCTCGACGGGGTGAGTGAGCCTGACCCGGGCGTCGACGCGCCAGAGCCAAAACTTCTATTGATTACGTAGCCATGAGTGGCAAAGCCCTTTGCGATGGCGTAGTTGACTCGTCCAGCGTCGATATCTGTAATGGTCACTGCTGTGCAGCCGGATTGACGGGCCATGGCCGCTGTCAATAAGCCCACCGTGCCAGCGCCAATGACCAGAGCCGTCGAACCAGGGACGGGCTGCGCACGGTTCATGGCGTGAATAGCTACCGAAAGAGGCTCCAGGAGGGCAGCAGCATCATACGAGATGTGGTCAGGTAGTCTGGACAGATCAGTCCCAGACCCAAAGTGCTTTGAAGCAACGTGACTCACTTGTGGCACCAGACAGCCGGGTGGTTGATTCTCTCCTGCAGAGTTCCCTGGTAATGGGGATAGCTCTTGGCGCTGCTCCTGAATCGTAGCTTCTTGCACAAGTTGTAACGTCCTTTGCGGCAGATGCCGCATTGCCCACAGGCGACACCGACCTCTAGTGCCACCCTATCTCCGATCCGAAAGCCATCGACCTGAGGCCCAATGGCGACGACTTCGCCTGCAGACTCATGCCCAAGAGACAGGGGATGGCAAGCACATAGGTCGCCGTTGGCGAATTTCTTATAGTAGGACACATCGGATCCGCAAATGCCGGTCTTTCTGACTGCAATCTGGAGCTCGCCAGACCCGGGGGCTTCGATGGTCTTCGTCTCCTAGGAGTTGGTTAGCATGAAGGGTTGGGCGACCCGACGTGGGGGTTCGTCGTGTTGAGTCTTGAGAGGCTAACGTACAAGCCTAAGATCGCGCGGCCCGTGCAGTACGGATGCATAAATAGAAGAAGACTTTGCCGAACTGGTATACGATGAGAGCCGCATTGGCGTGTCTTCTTCGCCAGTGGCTGCCGGGGCCATTGTTTGGCGGATGACGCGCAGAGCGTGGGATGAGAGTGGGATGCTTGGCCAACTAACTGCCTATTGGGGAGGGCGTCGTGAGTGGGATTGGCCAGGGCGTGGTGCTTTCTGACTGACTGTGCGCGTATAGAGGCTTGAATTGGGGGGCGCGAGCAAGCTTGCAATGTATCTATATAGTCGTTCTGGATCTTGCTGGCCAACGCGAGGGTGTTTGGTCCGTCCGTCTTCAGGTTGTTGGCAAGAGGGCGAGATAGAAAGCGCTCGCGCACGCCCTTAAGTACGCGAGCCGGAGGTCCGTCTGTCTCGCCGGCTCTTGCTGAGCGCAATGCCGTCATGGCACAAGGAGGGACGACAAAGGAGAAGACAACCGCTCCAAAGGAGGCAAAGAGCGTCGCCGGGGTCTGCAAGCATCTCGCGAGAGGACCGAGGCCACAAACACAAGCATGGCCCAGTCACGAAACGCACGCTTATCGTGGCCAAGGCCACTGGCAGCATGTCTCTGCATTTCCATGACAAAACGCAATCTCGGGGACGGGCTACGACCAGCAGTTTCATCGATCCAGCGCACTGCGATAGACATTGTCCGGGCATGCATTTAGCCCTGCCGACGGAGGATGTGGCCACCATTGACCGAATCGGAGTCTGTTTCAGAGCACCTTTCCACCAGTATTGGCTGTACTTTGTTGGAGAAGCACCCCGGGGAACGAGGATGATGCAGCAGACCGCGCGCCGGCAAAATTGGGTGGGAGGCGAGCTACCTTGTGGACGCGAATTGTTGGTAGGGGTCTCGTCGAGAACGATATCGAGCCATGCGAAAACGTGCTCGGCCGCTGGCACAATCCAGGACGTGCGTGCTGTCTCGACTAGGCAGGCCAGGCCAGGACACTGGCTGAACGGATACTCGTCTCGTCAGCCGGCCTGGCGCAGCAAGCATGGCGGTCTGCACGAGCGAGGTCTATCCTTGCATGTGAAATCATGTCGCGAAGAACACATACGGCGAGGTCAACAGCAACAACAGCAACTGAGGCAGGGACAGGATAGCGTGCTTTGTGCCGCCATCGCCGGCGCTCAATGGGTGGAAGCGCCACCTGACACTGGTATACGAGAGGTGTTGCACAGCTGTCGAAGCTCTCATGCAAAAGACTGGTTGATTCACCCGTTGCCTATATCGTCAGTCTATCCATAGTGACAGGGCGGAGAAAATGTGACGAGCATGATAGCGTCCCAAAGCAGGCGGTCCGCTTTTGGCGGGCACCAACTTGCGTCCGTCCGTCTGACGCGCGCGCTGCTTGCTTGATAATTATTGATAGTGTTCAATTCTCTGACCGCTCATTGTCGGCTGCAAGTGGCCGTCTACAGTGCCGGCACGGCTGTCCTTATCTCCAGAGTCTAATCGATGCTGCACTGCAATGCACTGCACTGCAGCTAGACTTGCCGTGAATCATGTAAGGTATGTGTATCCGTAATAGAGAGAGACATGCTCATGCTGCCATTCAGATGCAGCCGTGCGGCCGCGAAGGCGCGCAGCTCGCGCCATAGCATGCTCAAGGTTGGACAGGGGTGCCCTTGTTTAGTCCAGGTTCCAGAATGCGCGCGTCGTGGCATGCGGGGGGACCACACCAATGGCCCAGCCATGTTCTGCCCGGTTTGGGGACCGAATCTGGAGCCCCATCATGGCTTGCCTCTCGCGTTGCTCGGTGCTTGTACGGAGAAATGGTGTGGTGAACTTGTGATAAGCTTCTCACATGCCAATGAGGGAAACAACCGGAGCGGTTGCCCCAGGCACTGATTGAGGCCTGAGGGTGTCCAGAGCCTGCCGTTGGTGGCACCAAACATTGACGGAGGGTGGTCCGGTATTGGAGGGAATGGAGAAGATGCAATGTACGATTGACATTTGTATGGATACTTATTGTTGCTGCTGATGTTTTTGTCAAAGATCATCAACTCGAGTTGCATGTGGGTGGGTTGCTTTGAATGTGGCTCGGCAATATCTGTGGCTCAAGTGGAAGCTTCAGCCACTTGCTTGCCTTCCGTTCGAGTGCAATCAGGAAGAGCTGGTCACTCGAGGCCGAAAGCAACGGTTTGTGAGGTTCGTGGACATACTCCCGGATATTAGAGGACAGCGTGGGACAATGGAGACGTGGGCCGCCTTCACAAGCACAGTTATCTATCTTGAATGATAGCCATGTTCCACAATGCACTTCCACCAATGTATGCATCGTGCTTGATTTATCCGCACCAGAACGACCCCGAAGCTTCTGTGTGACAAGGTCTTGGCCACTACCTGAGTGTAGGAACGGCGCAGATATCAATCCTCTTCTCGATCCCGGATGTTTTGCTGCGAAGCGTAGCATTAGAGTAGGCGTATTCTTGGCGACAATGGACACCTTCCGGCCTCAGATAGAGACTACAGAGTACAGACCCAGAAAGGCCACAACGGGCGCAAGATGAGTCAAGACAGAATGTCGTGAATTGGTATGGCTATCATAGGAAATTCAGTACACGGGACCAACGTACTCAACTACTCCCCCGCCCCAGAAAGCGGCATGCCTTGCACTCCTCAGAACGTGCTCGTGGCTAACCGACTAGCCGCGTTCCTGGCATCCACGCGATCGTCGTCGTCCTCATCCTTGGGTCCCACAGCTCCACTGGAGCCCAGGCGGCCGGAGCTGACTTCGGCGCCTTCTTCGCCATCGCCTTCCTCAGGCAGCTGGCCCATGAAGCTGCTGGAGACAGTGCGACTGTTGGCATCAGAGCGTCGGGGAACACCGCTCCAGGAGTCACCCTTTGGTCCCTGGCTCGCAGCCAAGCTCGAGCGGCGTATTGCAGGGTGCGCCTCTCGCCCTAGACGGCTGAGGCCACCGGATGCATCGATGCCGCGAATGTCGGGACGGACACTCTCGAGGAGAGCAAGCGTTCGGCGCTCAGCCTCAATCTCTCGGAGCACATACTCGCGAATGCTCATGCGCAAGTCCGTGGCGGTGCGGCTGAACCACTTGCGGCGCTCTTGAACGAGGTTCTGCGTGACGTTGTGGGTCTTGTTGTACAGATAAGTCTCGTTGTTGCGAGCCTCATCCAGAGCAGCGATAGCCTCGTCGACCTTTTCCCGGCGTACACTGGACTGGGCTTTGAGTCGATCGGCAGCATTGAGTTTGCTGCGGGTGGCCTCCTGAGCTTGGATAAACTCCCGCATCAAGATTTGACGGTTGGTCAACGTCTCCTTCACAATAAATGCATCCTGGGAGTGATACTGAAAGGGGTCTCCGATGGTTGTAGCTTCGGCCGTCGCCTGTGCAGCGTGATAGTCGCCCATAGTCTGGACCACCTTGCCGAGTTTGCGGTACGCGTTCGCCAGTCCTGGGTGCGGCTCTTGGACATGCATGGTCCCGAGCTTGACACCATACTCCGATTCTGTAAGGCCGAGCCCTGCATTCTACGTCAGTCTTTCACTGCTCAGCCGTTTGGCTAGTGCTACTTACCGCGTCTCGCCTTGACCATCTTATCCACCTTGTGTCCGGCGTCCATCGACCCCAAGTAGAACAGCTTGACCGTCGGTCGGGCTTCCGCGAGTTCGGGGGTATCATCGGGAGGGGGCGCAAACTGCTTCAGGATCTTTCGACGCACGCCAGTCGCTGGCTGCTTCATTTTCACAAGCGGGCTGTAGCCGAAGTCGCTCTCCACGAAAAGGATCATCTCATCATCCTTCATCAGTACCTCGCTGCTGCAGACATAATTGAACCACCTCTGCATCAGGGCTTTGACTCGTGTTTCGTCCTCATCGGTGCCTGCACCAGCTGACGTGACCGGTGGAGGCACAGCAGGCACGAGAGCTTCAGGGTTGGCCCCAACAAGGTGCTCTCCTAGCTTCACAAACTCGGAGTGAAGTCGTCGTACATCGCGATACTGAGTCGTTCGGAATCGCGGCAAGTTAGTCTGTATGAGCAATTAGCAGCGGACCAACGAGGAGGCACATGGGTCCATACGTGTATATCGAATCGCAGGATAGGGTCCTTCTTTCCCGTGCGCTCGAGACCTGTGACTTTGGCCTGTAGTTTGTATTGCGGCTTCGGGGGGCGTCGCGACTCCTCGGTCTGCCCAGGCTGCTCGTGTTGTTGTCCCTGACCTGCAACCTCCGGCGCACCAGGCCCCGAAGGCTGCTCGGACTGCGGCTCGGTCGCCTCACCGCTCACTGGGACGCTCTGCGTTTCCGACTCCTCGCGGTCACCATCAGTGCCGGTGGTGCTCGTTTCCGTGCCAGAGCGTTGAAACCCCTCGGTTAAGGACGGATCCTGCGAAAACCCATTGGAGGTCTGTGTGTTGATGCGGAATGGGGGAGGTTCGACGCCGGTGGTATCGATATTCCCAAACCCGGGTCGATTATGCTGAGGCGATGCGGTGGGCGAATTGCCCCAAGGCGAGGCTCCAGTCGGATCCTCGACTTCGTGGATAGATGCGCTGTAGTCCATGGTGCGAGCTGCGGAGGGTAAGGACGGGTGTAGAGACCGATGTCGGGACCGTGCAAGAGGAGAGTCTCTGATGTATCTCAAGCGACATTCATGACTCTGGCGATTCAGATCGTGTGGAGCGCTCGCCGGGGCGAATCTGGTGTTGGGAGTTGTTGGCTAGCTCGCAGCAGGCACGGTCGTAATGGAAGGTCGCTGACGCAAGTCCAGTCGCTCTTGGGCAGCTCAGCCCAGCCCAGTCTCCGCATTCTACAGCTGCTCTGGATTGGTCAATCTGCCGTAGCCTTCCCGCGTGGATTAAGCGCTCCTTATCGGGCTTATCAGTCCCAAGGCGGTTAGCGAGGGGCATCAATTTTCTGGCCCCGAAGCTCGCAGCGCCACATGTTGCATCACCAGCTGCTTCATCTTTCCGATTTTTCTGCTGTGATCCAATCTCCTTTACTTTCAAGCAGTGTAACCCCCCATCCATACACAATACATCATGGGCAAGAAGCGATCCAGAGAACTCGACGGCAAGGACCCCGTCGAGGCGGATCCCAACGTCGACAAGATGGATGAGGATGACGAGGAGGTATGTTCAAAAACCACCCGGCCACCTGGTAAGACTAACAATTCCAGGACTTTGACGTAGTAAACGTGGACTTTGAGTGGTTCAACTTCGACAACGACATCGACTTCGAGGGCACCAAGGGCCTGTTGCGACAATTATTCGACGTGGACGCGAATCTCTTCAACATGTCTGCATTGACGGACCTCATCCTCTCGCAACCCACGATTGGCTCGACGGTCAAGGTCGATGGAAAGTCTACCGACGCATACGCGCTTTGCACAGTCCTCAACCTAGCCGAGCATGCGCAAAAAGAGCCCATCGAGGCCATCTCCAAATATCTCGCGCAAAAGGCTCGGACCAATGAGTCTCTGTCAGCGATCCCACCTCTGATCGAGGGCAAGAAGCAGGTCGGTCTCGTGTTTTCCGAACGTCTGATCAACGTCCCCGGCGAGATTGCGCCACCGCTGCACTCCATGCTCATCGACGAGGTGGGAGCTGCCGTTGAGGACAAGGAGCCTTACGAGTTCACACACTACCTCATCCTGTCCAAGACGTACCAAGAGGTCGAGTCAGTGCTAGATGTGGAAGACCGCAAAAAGAAGAAGGCAAAGGAGCAAGCCTCGGTATACCCATTCCACCCAGAGGACGAGGTCTTCCAGAGATACGCTACTGCGTATGGTAGCTTCGAATACACCAAGCAAGACGAGGCTGTGGCAGACAGCAAGCGCGCGTTCCAGGAGATGGGCATTAAAACGTTTGGGCACATGATCCTGATCGAGGCAAGCAAATACCCGGAGGCGGTTGAAGCTGTCAAGAAGTATCTAAGTCCGCCATCGTGATAGTAATGCAACGTGCCCTTAGGCTTCCGGGATAAGTCTTTGCATCAAGTATTCCACCTCCACTTCCTTCGTCAATGGGATGACAAAGTCCTTGTACATTGACACCACTGCGTCCACGTTGATTTTGGATACACCCTTCGAGCCTTGGGGGTTGCCCGGGTCCGTTCCGTAGGTCTGGGCCTTGAGTCGCAGGCGCTCAAGCACTGTCTTCTCCACAGCTGTATTCGTGATTGCCTCCCCAATCGCTTCGCGGTCCTCGGCCTTGATCAGGCGTGTGTACTTTTCTTCATCTGAGCGGAACTTGGACTCGGCCACAAATTTTCCGAAATGAATCCTGCGGGACAGAGCTTGTAGACAAGCAATGTCGCAGGTGGCAGTCGAGCCATAGTTCTCCTCCGCCTCGCCCCGGTCCTCCCGGCCAAAGTCTGGCGTGACAGCTGGGAGGAACTTCTCAATGTAGAAGCTCTTGATTTTGTCGTTGACGTTGACGCTGTTGGTGTACAGGATTTTGGGATAATTGAGAGGCTTGAGAATGGGCTTCTGAACGGCATCCGGGAAGAAAGGGTACTCGTCGGGTGACTCAAAACGGCGGATCAAGGACTGAAGCTTCTCCTGCTCGAGAAGGTACCAATCCAGAAGGCTCAGTTCGCTGTTCGGGATGCTGAGAGCACCCGGCGTGTAGATAGTCTGGTTCAACGCGAACTGCACGCGCTCAATGAGGTGGAATGTGATGGTATCCTCCAGACGACTGCAAAGCATTAGACTCGAGTTCGAACATTGATCTTCATTGGCTTCAGGGAGCCAGTAGTCCTTACATGAGTTGAAATCGGATCCTCGATAGCTCGAGCGCCTTGGAAGCATCGCCCATGTCCACGGCAGCGTCCATTACTTGAGCCTGGAGAATGAATACTTGAACAGAGAGGAGCCCGCTGTGAGAATGATAAGTGAGATAGTCTCCTGCGATGTTTTGGAGCCGAATTCGCGTGAGGAGAGCTAGCTCTGGCGGTCGAAGTCAGAGAAGCGCACGCTTTCTTCTGACCCGCCGGTCATCGGACTCCGGAGGGTCCCGTTGGCTTAGACGTTGGAGTACGGAGTATCGCAACGGCTGGTCACCTCACAACAGAACTACATGCAAGGTCAGCCATCTTGCGTGGAGTTGTAATTTTCTGGACTCCATTGATCAAGAAGACATCTCTACCTTACTCAAATAATCATATCTTATTCGATCGCGAAATAAACCAGCGTTTGCCTAAGGTTTCCCTTCATAGAGCCCACCTTCTCGCTTGCCAGAGTACCTACCAAGAGATATAGTCAGTCATTTTCTTCTTATACTATTTACTTCTGCTCATCACTGAATTCCCCTTGGCTGCTGTTTTGTTTCATTACAATAGCACTGCGTCTCCTGGGCGGCCCAGACTGAACCAACAGCTCCTGGCCAGATCTACTGTCTACCGGGTAAGCTCTTACAAAAGTGGATACCTTATCTCGCAGCTCTTTGGGCACGTACATTCCCGTTCCAGCGCGTCATTCTCCCTCAAAGCTCCAATCAAGCTTTGTCGCACCATCTGTCTTGCGCCTCAACAACCGATGATAGAATGCTCAATACGTGAGGCACGCCGCTATCAACACTACCATCACCGAATCAGCAACGATCCCAGCTCCGGGCGCTGCCATGGCTGACCCTGAAGGCTATGGCTTTCCGGACGATGGAGCTGGCGACGACGAGCGATCAATCATCTCGGTATGGGCACCGCGCGTTCTCGACAAAGCGCCCCTGTGAATCAAGGACTAACAAATCGCGATTGTGCAGAGCCGGGGACTCGAAGCTTTTGGGCGCAAGGTCACGACGACAGCAAACCATCTCATAGGCCCGAACGCGGAAGATGTCAGCGGCCACTACAAGACAGCGATGGCTGAGGTCAACAAGCAAATGCGCAGGCCTAAAATCCAGCGCAGCATGTTTTCCATGGCCAAAACGACGCCTACAGACATGGTTCGCTCCAAGTTATCGACCTCGGAGATTCAGCATCGCGCATTGACCCATCTACCCGACGAGCTCTTATCGAACATACCGGAACACGAAAACTCGTACTCTCTATTCCAAGGCTTCCAGGCCAGTTTTCCGGAGCTTACGGATGATGGGAAGAAGCATCGCAGACGCGTTTCCAGGGGCCGAAAACTGATCGACGACGGCAAAGCTTCGCCAAGCGACCCGAAGCGACTCGGGCAACTCAAGAGGGAGAGGGCATCTATGATACACGAACTCAATCTCTTGGGGGTGCGAAAGAGTATGTCCAGCGCGGAGATCCGCGAGATCGATAACAAGATTGCGAATCTGCACGGGATGCGGCGGATTATTTTGGAACGGCTCGCTGGGTTTGAACAGGACGAAGCTGTGCTAGAGCACGACCGTAGGTGGCCCCTGTCACGGGCCAGCACTCAAAAGCTAACGAGGCAGTGATTGACGTCGAAGGCCGTGTGGAAGAGGCTCAACTTCTGGTCGACGAAGCCGAAGAGATTGCGAAGAACACCGCAACCAAGGACGAGGAGGACCTAGCTGGCGATGGCGAGATACACGAATTCATGTCGCAGTCTGTGTACGAGAAGATACCCGAATCGGCGCAAACCACTCCCTCGAGAAAATCGAAAAAAGTCCACCGCAAGAAATCAATGCCCATTCTGCACGAGCACTTTGAACCTGGGTCCAGCATTCGGGAGATCAGGGCGCACAAGGAAACCATCACTGCACTGGATTTTGATGCGCCATTCGGGACGCTGGTCACGGCAGCTCTGGATGATACTGTGCGCGTTTGGGATCTCAACGCTGGCCGTTGCATGGGGCACCTGGAGGGACACACAGCGTCTGTCAGGACACTCCAGGTCGAGGATAACATACTAGCAACCGGATCTATGGACGCAACCATCAAGCTCTGGGACCTCAACAAAACTCGATACGACCCACACGGAGCGCAGTACGGCAAAGGCGAGGATGATGAGGATGCTATCGCCTGGGAAACGGCTGACGATCACCTTGAGCCTCCAGAAGGCAGTATGGATGAGTGCGAGCTTTACACACTGCAGGCCCACGTGGACGAGATTACGGCTCTTCACTTTCGAGGTGATGTGCTGGTCTCGGGCTCAGCAGACAAGACCATTCGCCATTGGGATCTCGAAAAGGGACGCGCCGTGCAGACTCTGGACGTGATGTGGGCGGCCGCGCAAGCGTCAGCTACCATCGGCAGCGGTGATAACGGCTGGAGGCCAACGGGCCGAGCTTCTGGGAGAGATGCAGACTTTGTCGGAGCGTTGCAAGTTTTCGAATCTGCCTTGGCGTGCGGTACTGCCGATGGCATGGTTCGCTTGTGGGATCTCCGCAGTGGGCAGGTGCACAGGAGCCTCGTCGGCCACACCGGCGCTGTGACTTGCTTGCAATTCGATGATGTGCATCTCATCACGGGCAGCGTGGACAGAAGCATCAGGGTGAGTGTCTGAATGACCTACTTCTCAAGGAGTTTACTGACAAGCCAGATCTGGGACCTTCGCACAGGCTCCATATACGATGCCTACGCTTACGACAACCCCATCACCGACATGGAGTTTGACGCCCGCCGCATCGTCAGTGCGGCAGGCGAAGACGTGGTCAAAGTGTACGACAAGGTCGAAGGGAGACAGTGGGACTGCGGCGCCGGCGTGACTGCGGCAGAAGAGGGTAAGAGCCCGTCTGTCATTGAGCGCGTTGGCGTCAAGGACGGATACCTTGTTGAGGGTAGAAGAGACGGCATTGTAGGAGTCTGGACCTGTTAGATATATAATATGTGACAACTGCGAACTGTGTACAACCCTGATTTCGATTATCCACTAAAAATGACCTAGTAGTCTACGTGCTTCGGCCGTGGTCTTTGCAGTGAAGTGAAAAGTGGCCATTTCCTTGATTGCTAAGTACATGTAACATAAAGGTATCGGCCGTTCGAATGGTTCCCAACCGTTTTTCTCCACGTAGTCAGTCTAGGCTATCCATCTATCAACATACTTATGTCATGTATGTTACAGAGCCTAATATCGCGTCAACCTCGACTTGAACAATCATTTGGTGGTTGCAGTCTGGGTCTAGGGTAGGTGGGATAGGATTTCTAACCAACCAACGCTCACATGTGAAAGCTCACCTGTCAACCTCTTTCCATCCACATTATCAAATGTAACATGAGGGCTTAGCACCTGCGACTGCCTCCAGTCGGTTTCATTGATGTACGCTCATTATGCAGGGCTGTAGGACAGCGCTCCTGGAACGCTATATTGATGCGGCCTCAGCTGTGAAGAATGAAGCCTCACCATCAGGCACGATAACTCTTCTCCAAGATGAGATTGCAAAACCAACGCAACCATACCAGCAGCTGTTATCGAGGCAAGCAGAGCTTCTGAAGGGGTGGCATGGGAAAGGAGTGCAAGAGATCAACACAGAGCTCCTCCACAAGCGACTCGAGGATGTGGCCTCAATCGCCATGTCCAAGTTCTACTCCTACCGGTACGATCGAGTGCCGGATTGTTGGAGGTATCTCTATACCAATACAATGGTTCTTATGAGCTTCTTCCACCTGTTGCAAGTGGACGAACAGCAAGACGGGAGCGATGTGTGGAACATCGTCGTCGAGAAGCTGGACAGAGCACTCATTACGACCGGGGGGCAGAGCGATTGCATACCACGCAGCTGGTTTGACGGGACAATGGAGAGCTTATCGGGTTTACTGTCAAAGTCTTCCGAGGAGCCGCTGCCCAAGCGTCGCAAAACTCAACCGTCGCTATTTTCCACAGAGGAACCCCATGGGCGCCCGGTGTTGACAGCAGAGCGCACCATCTCCCGGCACAGAGATTGGACTCTTGAGAAATTCGAGGACTACATGAACTCTGCCGAGGAACCGCCACAACCGATCATATTTAGTGATCTGATCGACTCTTGGACTGCTTTGACAGACCGCCCCTGGAGAAGTGTCGACCATCTCCTTAATGCCACACTAGGCGGCAGACGACTGGTACCGATTGAAGTCGGTAGGTCTTATGTGGATGAAGGCTGGGGGCAAGAGCTCATTAATTTCAAAACATTTCTATCCAAGTATATCCTCACGTCAGAGGGGCAGGTGGGTTACCTCGCGCAGCATAACCTCTTCACTCAAATTCCCTCCTTGAGGAATGACGTCCAGATCCCGGACTTTTGCTGGGCAGATGTTCCAGGACATCCTACCGATGTGTCGAAGAACCAGGAGAAACTCGACATGCCGTCAATGAACGCATGGTTCGGACCGGCCAAGACGATCACGCCTCTGCATACGGACGGTTATCACAACTTGCTCTGTCAGGTTGTGGGGACCAAGTATGTCAGGCTGTATCCGCCTTCCGCGACAGAAAAGATGAGGCCGAGAAAAGCAGAGGAGGGCGTCGACATGAGCAACACGAGTGAAGTGGATGTCGGGATACTGGAAGGCTGGGACCCCCACGATGGCAGCCCAGATGAGTTGGAAGAGCTTAAAGCGAACCTCTCCGGTGTTGACTATTGGGAAGGGATATTGGGTCCGGGGGATACTCTGCTCATACCGATGGGCTGGTGGCACTATGTGAGAAGTTTGAGCATCAGCTTCAGCGTGAGTTTCTGGTGGAATTGATGCTCGGGTCCACTGGTGGTCACAAACGCGACCGTCACCCCTCCGTGCTGACATCAAGAAAGATCATACGCAACAAATCTCCTTGTTACTGTGCAGGCTAAATGATATCTGGATGAAGAGGGCTAGATATTCCTTGCATCTTCGATACTATCCCCACCACTTTGTGCCTCCCTCCGCGCCTTGGCGCCTGCTTTGAGTGTCTCCCACTTCTGTCGGTACTTCTCCAGCGTTTTCTGCATCTTGATGTTGTCTTTCTCCAGCTTCTCGGCATGTTGTCTCATTGCATGCATCTCCTCTTCCAATTCGACCTGCTTCTTGCCACTGGCTTCCACTGGAGCCTTGCTCGTAGTGGAGAGGGGCGAACCGGGACGCATTGGTCGATAGCTCATCGCCATATTTTGGGCGCTGGCTTCGAAGGCGTGGAGACGCTTGGTGAGCTTGTCGAGCATATCCTTTAAGGACTTGTTCTGTGTGGACAGCTCTTCGATTGTATTCAAATATTGTTTGTCTGCCCGGCTGCGACTGACGTTGCGTTGCGCATCAGGCGACCGTGGCACGGGAGTCTCGCTCGCATCTACAAAATCGTCGTCCTCGTCGTCTCTGGAGAAACTATACTGGGAGGCATCATTGCGGCGCTTCTCTCGCTGCTCATGTCGGACGATATTCGCATAGGACATTGTGCCCCCACTCATAGGGACAACGTAGAATGATTCTGTTGGACCATGTCCTGCATTCTTGAGAGTGCGCATTGTTGCTTGGGAGTAGATTTTGGAAAGATCCGGGTCATCGTTCGCATGCGCAGACTTGACTGTTCGTCGCTTATTGATGGTCGGTTCGGGCGCTGCAGACTCTGGCTCATCGGGCTCCTCTTGAACAAGCGGCAAACCAGCAAAGGCCAGAGGCGCTGATATTCTGCTAAAAAGGCCTCCAAAAGCATTGTAAAATCGACCATAGCCACCGTCGTCAATGTTATCGCTCGGTCTCGGCGGAGTTGCATGTATTCTCTGCTTGGTCATCGAATCAGTCGGTGCGTGAGGCGGTACCCAGGTTGGTTTGCCGGGCTTGTGCTCGATAATGTTTTGCATTTTAGCCTGAGAGCCATCTCGCCGTGGGTGGCCGTCGACGTTGCCGGGTGCTTGATCTTTTGATATGCTGGGAGACAGAGGTTGCCCTTGATGCTTGGAGCGGATTCCCCGCGCCGAAGCAAGGTTGCTGGCGATGGAAGACGACATTTCGCGGGGTGGTTTTCTTCTCTCCTGTGGCGCATTTGACTTCTGCGCAGACGTGACCGTCCTGGCCTCTGTCACAGTCACGGTCTCGCTCTTGCTTTTGGCTCGCCTGTCGTGGCCCTTTTCGCTGATGTCATCCGCATCGTGTGCTGGCTGCGCAGCCTGTTGTGCCGGCAGATTGAGGAGGGTCGCCAGTTTCCGATGGTGGTTCTCTAGAAGCTTCAGCATGCGCAGCGCCTCGACGCTGGAGGTCGAGGTGGCTGTGGTTGCGAATTCGCCAGCAGCCTGAGTGTGTTCGTTGATGGCAACTGTTGTGTCCGCGGAGTTGGAGCGCGTGGCCACGGCGGCAGCACGAGCATGGTCGTGCGCCCGTGTGAGAGACGACATGTCCATGTTGTTGAAGGTTGTTTCAGCGGCGTCGTGATAACATGCTGGGGGAAGTATGAAGTCAGGTTGGCAATCGATAAGGTGGGCGGGCGCCGACTGCGGAACGTTGAATGTGACCTGGCGGGATATGGCCGAGGATTCTAGCCAACCACAGGTCCGCAGTCACTTGTTAGTCCTTGTCAACCACCTTGCTGTCATCTACGTGCCTATAAGAATAGACAGCTCCTTTTATCCCTTCTAACTGTGCACGTCTCGAAGCTGCGCCAAAAATCAAGCCTGCCTTTGTGACAAGTTCAAGCTGCTGTGATTGTTGTTTTTGATCTAACAAATAGTGACCAAAGTCAGTGCCAGCCTGGGCAGACTGCCAGCTGAGAAAGAGAAGGTGGGGCACGATGATCAGAGTGTGGGGGAAGCTTCGAGCGCGGAGAGCTCCATGTCACTGGAAATCAATGATCGACACTAATACTGTACGTAGTTCAAATGCTGGCTGTGAAATCAACTGGACGTACTACAGATTAACCCAGGACCGGTCTGTCTACTACAAGCAACCGCGACGATGATGATGGTGATGACGATGCTTGGTATGACCCAGAAACCTGCTGGATCGGACCTGGAGTTCTGGACAGAAATGTGAGACGCAGCTAGGGACGACGGCAATCGGCGATGGGTCTCTGATTGGCCACGAGGCGGCACAGATACCAGCTTTCGTGAAGTTGCACCGCGCATCACTCGTTGCCAAACATTAATACTCACACAAAGAGACGCAAATCGCCTCACTCATATTCCCGCACTCTGTTTATCGGGCCCGCCTGCTCACAATAGTGTTGCCGTAGCTCTCAAGCCGAAAGTTGTGTGTAGCGCGACGCACAGACGAGTCATCTGACATCGTCATCAGCAAGCATCGCGTGGGCACTGGGACGTGGAGGACAGCAGTATCGCTCACATATTCGCTCCTGCCCAGCCCCGTCTTCGATGTCTGTTCCTACCTCAGGTGCCTGAGACCATAAAATCCAGGCTGGATGAACGTGTCAGCGACCGTTATTGGTGAACCGCAAGCGCCCAGCTGGCCTTGCTTTGAACCCCACGACACCTGACAAACACCCTCCACGCCGACATGGACAATGCCCAGGACGACAAGCTCGGCAAACTACTACCCAAGGCCATTGCAGAGAAACGGCGCCAACGCAAACAGAATCGCACAGCAGCAACGGGAAGCCTGCGCACATCGAAAACATCCTCGAGCTTTGGTGGCGATAGTGACGGCACCGGCTCAGCATCTGCCTCTAACCTGGCGGATGAAGACGATGAACGAAGCCTCAGAGACGACCGCAGCTTCGGCTCCTTTGAGTCGGGGCTTGAGCCAGAGAACGCGACTGCAACAGGCCGTGCACCCTTCAAGAGTTCAAACAACTCAAGGAACCCCTCGAGGGCGCAGTCTCAGTGAGTACCCGAGTCTATCTTCTTGCTTTCATGTTGCCTAAGTACCCTCGCACTCCCCCATGACATCCTTCTGGTGAACAAAAGGCGGCATTTCAAGTTCCGGTCTGCCCGTCGGCAGCTCGAAATCAATGATTGAGGCAATTCGGACAGACTCGACGTGAACGCTCGGACTCTTCGGCCTCGCTCTCGCTCAAGCCTCGTATTGCACCCCAGCTACGCGACTCGGAGGTTTCCTGGTGGGCCCACCATCATCATCCAAGTTGGAACCTGCTTCCCAGAGACCAGGCTCACGAGCATTCTCGATTCTTCAACACAGCCTACTCTGAGCAATTGTCTTTTCGAACGTTGTTTCGCTCGACCTTTGCGAGTTTTCCTACCTTGTCTTTAATTCTGCTTTGCCTCCACTCCCTATTTGTTCCATTCTGACAGAGCCCCTCTTCACCTACAGATCCCCAACGCGACCAGGGGCAGTTTCGCAGCATCCTTCGCTGATCGGCTATCTGACGACCGCGTCGCCCGTTGTCCAGGCGGCGCACATCGATCCTCAATCGCAACCCGCATCGCCTCAGCAACAAGCGGTTAGGCCATCATCCATCGATTCTGGCCTCGGTCCACAGCTGCCCACGACGGCTACCGCAGCCGAAACCCCTGCGGATCTACCAAAACTCAAATTGGCTTTCCCTGGCGGATCATCCCGAAGTGGCCGCGACATCGACCAGGACGTTGCACCGCCTCTGACACCGACGTATCTCAACAGAAGCCGCGAAGCTCCGTCGATCGTCAACACCCCTCCAAGTCCAGTGCAGCCGTTGCCCGAAACCGATTCGCTTGAGAAAAGAGCTGCTACGTGGAAACTCCCGAATTTCTCGCCTGCAGCCGGATCACCGACAGGTCGAACCTCGAACCAACACAAAAGAAGCTCGTCGACTTCTGCTACGATCGGGCCTAGCAAACTTTCGTCCAGCGTCACGGCGCTGACGCCCCCTCCCGAGGGGCTCGAGGCGACACTGGGCCAACCGAATTCCGGCTTCTTCTCGTCTATGATATCCGCTGCGCAGTCCGCCGCCAACAATCTCAGCTCCAACATTCAGAACTCGGGTCTTGCCCTAGGGACGACGAACAAAGGTAAATCTCCGCCGACGAAACCACGAGACCAAGAATCAAGCCCGGCCGACAACACAGAGACGGAATCGAGCCAGCCACCGACGCAGGCACAGGCACCGGCACAAGCTCAGGCGCAACAGAACAACCTCATGGACCAGAAAGACAAAGACTCTGCTGTGCGGACACTTGGCGCAGGTGGTCTCAGCCTCGATCATTTCGGTATAGAAGAGCCTGTGAGCTCCACTGCATCGCATTCGGTCAATCGCTTCATGGACATCGATAGCACAAGGGCCCGCTCGGAGTCAGCGCCAGCCGATTCCCAAAATGGCATCGAATTTTTGCCAGAGGAGGCCGCGAGCCGTCCGAGGTCGCTCAACGAGGGCCAGGAGGGCGAGACAACGCCGCCTCAGTCACAGCTCGATCTAGATGACAAGATGGGCATGAGCAGGGCGGGAAGTTTGCGGCGAGCTCACAGGAAAAGGGGTAGCTCCGTCACCACAGCGCACACTGGTACGAACATGGGCGCCCCATTGGGCAATCTTGTCAGCCCTGTTTCTCAGCCGACCGCGAATCTCAGCACACCCAAGCTGACAGGCTTTGCTATTGCGAGCAAGAAGCGGAACCGGGACTTTCACTCCATCTTCAAAAGCGTTCCTGACGACGACTACCTGATTGAGGATTACAGTTGTGCGCTACAGAGAGAAATTCTAGCGCACGGGCGCCTCTACGTCTCAGAAGGTCACTTGTGCTTCAGCAGCAACATCCTCGGTTGGACGACCACCTTGGTGATTAGTTTCGACGAAATCGTCTCGGTTGAGAAGAGAAGCACTGCCCTCGTGTTTAAAAATGGTCTGATGATCTCCACACTACACGCCAAGCATGTGTTCGCAAGCTTCACGAGCCGTGATGCTACGTACGACCTTATCATCAATATCTGGAAACTAGGTCATCCAACGCTCACGAGCACACTGAACGGCGTGCGACTTGAGGGAACTGGAGGCGATAAGACAGAGAAGCTTGATGGTACTCAGTCCATTGCAGGCACGGAGACCGTCGCGTGCTCAGACGACAGCGATGAAGAATCGGATGACGATGGTGACGAGTTCTACGACGAGGGGGACAGTGAGGATGGTGTAGATGGTGACAATGGAATGCCCGTGGCAGAAGGAGAGGTCGAGAAAATCGCGAACAGAAAGGCTTCGGGCGTCACGGCGAGCAATGGCGTGTCTACTTCGGCAAACAAGGACGGACCAGTGCCGAATGGAGCAGTCGAATTCCCTGGGCCAGCCACCCATGCTCCTACCGATTGCGGTGATGCTGCCAGTCACTACGACAGGGTGGTTGGCGACGATGTCATCGCCGCTCCTCTAGGCAGGATATATGACCTCATGTTTGGTCAACACTCTGCGGCTTTCATGACAAAGTTCCTGGCGGTTGATCAAAAATGTCTCGACGTCCAGATGGAGGACAAGCGTGGCATGGGACCGGACAACAAAACACGCACGTACAACTACATCAAGCCCCTGAACGGGCCCATCGGCCCCAAGCAAACGAAATGTATAATCTCAGAGTCCCTGGACAGCCTCGATTTTGAGAAATCCGCCAACGTTACTATCCAAACACAGACACCAGATGTGCCCAACGGCAACATGTTTGTTATCAAAACCAAATATTGCTTGTCGTGGGCGGAGAACAACTCGACTCGTGTATTTGTCAACTGTGGCATTGAGTGGTCAGGAAAGAGTTGGATCAAAGGTCAGTAGCCGAACCCCGGGGCGACATCGTAGGCTAACCATACCTAGGACCGATTGAAAAGGGCGCAAACGAGGGCCAAATCGATCACTGCAGGGCGATCTTTGCATCCCTCCGAGCCGCCATCTCCACCAGGCCCAGAGCTGGTACAGGTCCAGGCGCAGGCGCTAATGGCGCCAAAATCAAGAGGAAGGGGAAGAAGGGCAAGCAATCCCAGCCCTCTGACGCAGAGAAGACGCCCACAAAGACTATAGCGAAGCCTGATTGGGGCTTGCTGGAACCTATACGACCTCTGTTGGAACCAGTCACCGACCTCTTCAAGCCTTTACTGGGCGGCAATCTCGTTTATGGCTTGATTTTGGGGTTGCTGATGGCATCGTGGCTCGGACTCGGATTGAACCCCCGAAAGGGAGCGTCCAAATACGGTGCTCTCTCGGGGGCATATGCACCAGATCGCATCGCGGCCTACGAGGAAATCTGGCAGAGGGAAGACAGTGAACTGTGGGACTGGCTAGAAGAAAGGACGGGACTGCATCGTCTCAACTCGGACGGGCCCAGCACACGAAAGAAGGCCATGTCGCCCCGAACGGCGGAGGAGAAGTTACGGGCGGAGCGCAGCAACACGCGGAATGTGGAGGAGGCCATACGTGTCACGGAGGAGAAGCTCAAGGTGATGCAGGAAGCCATGGAGAAGTTTGGTCGGGCGCGCGAAGGACAGGGCAGTCCATCTGCGGGGACCGGAGTGTGATCGAGCAGGAGGCGCGTTGCAATAACAGAGAGTTGGGGGAGGAGGTCAACAGCACATCCAAGAACAGCGCAGCACAGCCAGGCGGCACTTATTTTCATTTCTTCATTGTTCAATCATATACAAGGCGTCCATTTGTCATGGTCTCGGCCTCATCGGCGCATGGTTTCTGTCTGCTCTTTTTGCTGTCTGAACCGGAGCACATCGCATTTTTTCACGGAAACACAATGATCACCATCTGCGGCAGTACTGACGCATGAGCTGTGAAGCATTCGGCCAGCCTTACAGACCATGCCGCCATTAACGTTAGGTAGTTAAGCCCCACACTGGGATGATGATGATGTGCTGGATTTAGAGTTTTGGACCCTGAATTACTCCGTAGGGAACAAGCAATGGCGCATGGGCCCACTAATTACGCCGTGGCAGCAGCTCTGCGATTCGCAGCTCATGATGGTGCTTAAGCATATATGTTCCAGTCTACCTATACTAGTGTTGTAAACTTCCGCTAACTTTTTGATATATGGTAGTTGCAACAGGCGAACAGCCCCGGGCTGAGCTTGTATATTTCTCACGACGCTTGGTTTGGGCGTGGCCTGGTTTACCTAAACGCACATCACGGAGCATTTTTACCTACATCATCTTTGTAAACCAACAACCTAGACCAACTACTAGTACTTAAGCCTGGGCGCTATGATACCAGACAGACAAGAGCATGACTACGATCCTCACCTGTCCTCCGAGATTAGGGGAATTAGTGCACATATCATTCAGCATCTCAATACTTGACCAAATGCTTGCGTCGAATTAGCGCAGGGTAGCCCTCAACCTCCAGTCCTCGAGGCAGTGCGCCTTGTGACCAGACCCTTGTCACAGGCTGGCTGGTGCGCCTCAGCCACAAAGCGACCAAACAAACGCCCAGCCAGTTTTGCATGATGGCGATCACAAGGTGCATGGCCCTGAGAAAGAATCAGCACCCCATCGGCATCTTCCCTTTGTTCACAATTTCAGCTGGGGCCAAATCCATCCCTGTTGCCCCATTGGACCCATTCACAGATCCGGCTGTTGGTGCTGCAAGGCAGAATGAAGCCCGCAGCGCCAAGCGTTCACCCGCCCGACTGTCGTCTAAGGTACCTTTACGAGTTCTCCAAGTCCTTCAGTCCTACACCCCTCATACTTGGGCCCACTCTCACTGTCACTCGCTCGCCTTTGTACTGTCTGACGTTGGGACAATGAGACGACACGGCCGCCGCTCGGTCTTGCACTGAATTGAACTGTCCACGCCTTATTCGTACCCTCTTCGCTCTCGAGGCCTACTATACCGCTTCCCCTATGGATTGTGGTAGATGAGCTGTCGACTGCTAATCTCCCCGGACTGGTGACTGAGATAGTGCAACCGCCTCACGAACAACTCATCCCTTATAGCTGATTAGCATCGCCTGCAACCAACGCTTCTCGTGATGGAACACCGAAGGCGACCGTCGTTGGACGAGACGGCCTCGGCGCTCCGTCGCTTGACCCATACGCCACGCCTCGCTCTACGAAGACCTTCCTCGACTTCAGAATCAAGTTTCAGCTCGAGTTCCAGCTCGATCTTATCACTCAGGTCTCACGACCACCGCGAGGACCACAGTTGCGTGTACGTTCGCCCTCGCGGCTCTCGTCCTTCCCAATGTCAAAGCTAATGTGTGCGCTCGCGCAGAATTCGAGAGACTCCGCATGACGACTGCACTCTGAATCGGTTCCTCGTGTGGGCGGCGTTCAAGCGGAATGCCTCGCCAAACATGACCGCTCAGGATCGACTGCAATGTCCACTTTCTCGCTGTCGGAAACGCTTCGCTTCCCACGAGGAAATGTTACGGCATCTCTACGTATGTGACAAGCTCTCTTCCGGCGAGTACTGGTGCTACGACCACGAGCGTGTCGAGCGTTTCCAACACGCTGGAAGTGCCAAGTGCAAGAGATGCCCAGTCAGCAAGAGAAAGAAGATTATGGGCTTGGCCAAGGTCTTCTTCAGCTCGCTGGGGAGTCGCAGGGCAGGTGCTGGTCTCAAGGACTACGATCTTGAAAGCTGCTGTGACAGCGAAGCCAGCCCTTCCACTATCAGTGACGACTTGTCCGAGGCCGAGCCAGAAGATGATATCGGCGTCGATGATGCGTGGGGTGCTTCGTTTCGCCACAAAGTCGAGCTCCAAGCCAACGAGATCCACGAAATCGATTCGAACGAGGTCATGCTACCGACAATACTGGAGGATGTGGAGGACGACATTATGCAGACAGCGAAGACAACGGAGCACGTCTCACCCCCCATGCCCGTGCCCGACATTTACCAGCCCCAGACAGTCCACCTCGCCGAGCTCGAATCCCGAAATTCGCAGTGGGCATACCAGCAGGAGACTATGCTCCCGGTGGACTTCAATCCAATCTACCCAAATGCGAGAGCAGGCCCCGAGAGGCCTCGGCTGGAGATTCAGACAAACAACCTAGCGCAGTATAGGCGAGAGGCCAAACGCCGTAGCACAATGCTCGCACCCAGCTCATCGGTTCGCTCGACAGCATCAACAGCCAGTACGAACAGCACATGCAGTACGTCCAGCCAGTGTATATCGCCAATGTCGAACTGGTCCCACGGCTGGGCTCCCCAGCAGGATTCCACAATGACGACCCCTGCTGACGAGTGCAATCCCAACCCTTTCACATTGCTGGGTCTGTCCACACAAGTCGACCCCCAGAGCACACGAGCACCGGAGCTCACATTCTTCCCTCAGGACCAGCTGCTCGATGGAATGGCCAACACCTTCCTGAACGAATTACCTGCAGACGTTCCCATGGTTGCAGCAGACATCCCCGTGGTCGACGTTACTCCACCAGATACGGGCGGCATGTCACTTTGTACGTTTCAAGCAGACTTGCAGTTTGGCGCTCCGGAACCAACAACCACTTTCCCTGTGCCGCTGGACGAGCAGGCGTTACAGCTGTGTCCCAACGACCCGCCAGCACCTCTTCAAGATACCCAGCAACCATCGGGACCTCAAGCTGAGGCCACTGTGAAACCCAGTCCATCGCCAAAGACTAAAGTACGTGTTGGAGCAACATCCATGATCAAAGATCTGTGGGAGGCGTTGCAACTCCATGTGGAAAATACCAAGAAACGCCTCGTGGTCCTGCAGGATAACCACTTAGTAAAACACCTGTGCAGCATGTCCGCTGCCGATGTTACTGGCTGCGGCCTACGGACGTTACACAGTAACTTGGGGCAGTCAAGCGAACAGTCCCCCGTCGACCTTCTCTGCTTTATACACCTCATCTACTCCATGTCTCTCCTCGTGCACAAGGAAGACGCGCAGGCAAGAGGCGACAGGCTCTTCCATCAGGTGGTTTCGTACGCATCAAAGTTTTCGAAAGAGGATAGGCAGGCCTATTTCCCGATTGTCGACATTCTTTGGAAGCCAAATGGAATGAGCGAAGACGACGTTGTCGGCTTGATGCGGAAAACATCCTCAGCATCACGCAGGAAAGGGATGCAGAAGAGTCAGGATCCCAGGGAGCCACTATCAGATATCCTTGTTTCCCTCGCGCAGATTTTCCTAGATGAGCTTGAGTATGCCGCGGTTCAGGAACTCGACAAGCCGCAGCTTCGGACTTCGGACCTTTGCAGGCAGCATACCAGCAGTGGACTTTTAATCTTTGGCGCAGAGCTACCGTCGGGCATTCCCCTAGATTACCTGGTCGATACCCTTGTTGCTGCTTATGGGGACGTGCCACCTTTCCTGGCCAAAATACACGAGCTGCGCCGCCAGGTCATTTCAGGGAATAGCATAACCGCGAGGAGGCTGGAGCTCGAGCTCATACACGTCGGACGAGTAAGTCAAATCGGTTCCTGGTGATAGATGGGCTTCTACTAACAACTGCTAGACATGCCTACCTCCCGAGATGTTTCTAGACCACTACATCGGTACTGTCCGAGATTGTATCGACTCCCTCTGGGCTCTGTTGTGTCCCGATACACATTCGAGAATCACGTATCAGCACTGCGGCATTCGTCTGGTTGACACAGTGATACGAGGATCACTACAACCTGAACAACCCTCGACTAATCCAGTTCCTCAAATAGCCGATGCCGATTTCAGTGATCTCTTTGCGACAATCACAAACATCCAAGATTGCCAACTGAGTGTGAGACCAAGCAATACGAACGTTCTACAAGTGGACGCCGGGAACAATACTGGTATTGGAAGCACTCCCTTCGACAACATATGGACAGATGTTTCGGCTTCTGCCACACCTGCCGATTCCGGGCCCGACGTTTCGACTGCTGCCACGTCTCCGCCTTCACAGCAGCCCACACCGGCCATCAGCAGCAAGGCAGAGTCCAACAGCATCTGCGAAGAGTGTGGGTATCGGCCGGAGGGGAACCCAAAGTGGTTCCAGGGCAGCATGGCCAAGCATAAAAAGTTGATGCACGGGAAGAGTGAGCCTGTTGTGTACCAGTGCCCCTTTCCGGGCTGCACGAGCCGGTATACCAACCGCCCAGACAACTTGCGGCAGCACCAAATCAAGAAACAGCACTTTGTTGGCGGAGAGGGCGACATACAGAGACGCCCCAGCAAGAGGAAGAAGATGGGTTCCTGAATCTTGGAGATACGAACCACCACACCGTTCTTAACAGCGAGCGCGCGTAGACCTTGATATCTGAGCTACTGATGTTCTGGATTTGGCGAATGCTTTGGATGATACCACAAATACAGGAAGGATTAATGATATAGTAAATGAGAGATGTTCACTTCTTGAGCGACTAGAAAACAAATAGTTCCAACAAGTTGCCCGATTGTACCTGGGCTCATTTTGTTTGTGAGGCCATCTGGAGTGTCCTCGTGCCCGTGTTCGTAAGTAACACAACTGGTTGCCTTGTTGATAGCCCCAGTGATTTTCTTCCACTACCGTATGTACTGGAAGGTGTTCAATGAAGTATATGTGCTGATCATGATAATTGGTCTGTACAATCGGCTGCCAGTGGTCTATGCGGTGGGGTACGCCGACTAGCGCAATTCCGACGCCTCGAGTCATGTCTGGGCTCAACTCGAGTTGCAGATCACTTATGGATACCCGGGACTCTGATCATGCATCCATGCAGGGTGCCTTGATGCTCATTGCTAATAAGCTTTGGGCACTTTTAGTCGGTCGACAGTTGGTGTAGTATTCTAATAATACCATGTGGCATAGTACGTAGCAAAACACGTGGGAGCACGTTTCAACAACCCCGAGTCTTTGTTAGGTAAGTACTTGGCGGTGTTTGCACGTAGTATCGCTGTTCACTTCCTGCATCTCATCGCATGGGGTTGAACAATTGCGCGCGTGCCACGTAATTTTGGCTGGCATTTGCATTCCAGTGCCAAGCTAGCTGCAACTCGACTTACCACACCACCAGACACGCAGGCTCTGCCGAATTCGAGATCATGCTCCCCGAGGCCACGAGATGATCTTCATCTCCAGTGGTAGTTCTAGAATCAAGGCCCTCAAGATACGCACATGTACTCCGTACGGGATATGCAGGTAGTACAAGTATTAATCAATGCTGAGTGGGTGGAGGAGAAGGTCAGAAGGATGGATGGATGGATGCCTGGAAGCCGCCCTTCACACCCCATTTGTGTCTTTTGGGCTTGGGATGCCCCTGTATCGTCATGCGAGCGCCTGAGAAGCCTGGACTGGCGGGGGACTGGACGCGACTGGACCCGCTGGCTGGCCTGCTGCCGCTCCAAACCTTCTCCAGGCTGTGTTTTTTTTTTCTTTCCCTCTTCAATCCACGCCTCCCCCTCCCCTCAATAGCCCTGCCCCGTCCTGGCCTTCTCACTCCTGTCGTCCTTGCCCACCTCATTAATCACACCCCCGACAACGAGCGTCAGCCGTTCAACACCAGGGTGTTTGCTCGTTACCCCAAACACACTCCCATCGATTGCATCTTCACGAACCTCAGTTTTTCTTCGTCACGATCTTCTCACACCACATAAGGTGTCTTTCCTCGCTTGGCGACGCGCCTTGGGCCACAGGCCCGTCACCGCCAGCCCGCCACCGTCGTCCACGCCACTCCTTCGACGGATAACCTTCCACTAGATCACCAACGGCAGTCAATCTCCCTGGCCCTCCCGAGTAGGCTCTCGTGGCACGCGTGTGAGCGAGCAACGCATGCCCTTGGCATTTCGAACGATTTCACGCACCGGCGGTACCTGCACGAACAGACTGGTCGACATTGGCGGCTGAGACGAAGACGCGGTTGGGTTGAACTCGGGCCCCGACAACCGCGCACCAAGCACCACGAGAACGGATTCTGGTGGCGAAGATACTAGACACGATCAGAACCTAGCACCCGCGGTTTCTCCAAGGTATCATGTCTTCGCTTGGGCCTCCGGGAACCAGCCATGGGTTCACTTTGAACCAGGCGGGCATGAATAGGCGTAATCCTGCCTATCCTCCTCCACACCCGACACAGCCAGGTAAACAGTCGCCGGCAGGTCATAGCGCGTCACCGTACCAAACTCAATATCCTTCGCAACCACCCCCGCAATACCCGCAACACATGTTTCCGTCACCACAACTGAACGGAAATGTGCCAAACGGAAACACGAGAGGGCCTGGTGCCCACAGCCAGCAACTCCCTCTGGGAGGCATCCATAGACAACAGCAGAGAGCCGCACCATCAAGGCAACAGATGCCGCCCCAGCAGCCGCAATCTCAAACGAATGCATCGCCGGCGATGATGTTTCCGGGGCCCATGAGCCAATCGGTGCAGCACGAATCGATCATGGCTCACCAGCACTCTGGACATCCCTCACATCCCGGACACCCAGGTCATCAAGCGCACCCGAGTCACCAGCAGCAGCAGCAGCAGCACAAACAACAGCAACAACAGCAACATCACAGCTTGCAGACGGGACAGCATCACCAGCAGCAGGCACAACAACATGGACAGACGCCAACGCAGCAGCAGCAAGCTCAGCAAAGGCAGCAACAACAACAGCACCAGCAACAAGCTCAACATCACCAAATGCAGCAGCAGCAGCATCACTCTCAACAGCCGCAACAACACCAGCAAACACCGCCGCAAGCTATGTCACACCAGCCGCAGCCACAGCACGCACAGCAACAGCAACAGCAGCTCCCTCATCAACAGCCCTTGTCTCAACATCAGCACCGCCAGCAACAGCAGCAGCAGCCGCAGATGCCTCTACCTCAGCAACACCAGCCGAAACACAATATCCATCAGCAGTTGCCTCCCCCGCAACAGCAGCCCTTGCCGCAACAGCAGCCGCAACAGCATTCTCAACACCAGAAGCAGCAGCAGCAACAACAACAACAGCAACAGCTGCCTCAACCGCCGCAAATGCAATCGCAGCCTCAGCAACCACCTAAGCCAAGTAGGGGTCGCCAGACACCGCAACAGAAGCCACAGCAACGGGCAGCCGCGCCTCCACCTCAGCAGCAGGCAGCGCCTGGTTCCATGCAGCAACACCCACAGCAACATCCGCAACAACACCCACAGCCACACTCGCAACAGCAGGCGGAGCCACCGTCGCAGCAAGCCCAGCACAATGATTCGATGGACATTGACGGCTCTATGGAGCAAGATGGAAACGGAAACCCGACAGACGCCGCCAAGATGATGCAGGAAACTTCAGTCGTCCCAACGCAGCCACTGGGCGAGCTGATGTCGCCGCCGCCCGAGGGTGGTAGTTACCCAACCTTGGAGGCTGTCCAGAAACATGTGCTTCGTTACTGTACTTCGGTTGGATATGCCATTGTTATTGGCCGATCGAAGAAGACAGTCCCTGGATTGAAGAAAGTCTTGTTTGTCTGCGATCGTGCTGGAAAGCCCCCGAACAGGGTGAGCCCCGAGTTCAGGAAGCGAAAGACCTCTTCGAGAAAGTGTGATTGCCCTTTTGGATTCTTCGCCATCGAGCAACGTCATCAATGGACAATCCGATACCGACCAAATGCCGAGCACTTGACGCACAATCACGGCCCAAGTGAGGGACCATCGAACCACCCTGCGGCAAGGAAGCTGGACGCAAAAATGGTAGCCGCCGTGAAAGAGCTCAAAGAAAGTGGTAGGTATCCTCAGGAATCTCCAAAAGACTTGTGCTTATCGTCATCAGGCGCCGGTGTCTCCGAAACGTTGCAAATACTGCAAAACGATAACCCGGATTGTCACCTCCTCCCCCGAGATATCTATAACGCACGCGCAGCCATCAACCGTAATCCTACAAAGGCAGACACGGAGACTCAAGAAAGGATGTCTATATACTCAAAGCAACCGCAGAACCCTGAAGATAGGATACGTGCTGAACTACGCCGGGAGCTCGCGCAAGCCAAGGATGAGATGACAAAGATGGAAAAGGAAAAACAGGCCGAGATCGACGCTTTGAAAGCGCAGATCCAGGAAAAGGACGAGCAGATCACGCGATTTGAGATGTTTATTGATATCTGCAACCAGCGCGTCATGGTACAACGAGAGCGTTTGTCTACGGGACCAAACCAGGCGAATGGAGGCAACCAGGTCATCTAAGCATTTTGGATTCGAGATGGCGTCTGGACTTGAACTTATCATCATGTACTCTGGCGGAGTTATTACGTTTTTGGCGCTTCTGTATTAGGACTTTCAGCTTGGGTTTGGATATTCTGGCGTCCGGTTGGGGATGGTATATACTTGTAGGAATTTCGCGTGATGAAGCTCGGCTACGAAATGGCCTAGCCATCCGTTTGAATATCAAGGCACTTCCACAACCATATTCCCAAACTTGCACCGCGGACGCGATTGATCAATCCGGGTCACCACAAGTTGAAGACATGTGTACTACGTAAGTACCTAGAACGTCCTCATTTCGTCAAAGTGAAGTCTGTTGGCTTGGGGGGATTTGATTACTCACCTGCAAGATGATGGAGCATTCGCATGAGCCAGCTGGCACGCCCCGCAAAGCGGATATCATGTACAGATATCAGCCAACCAGGGAGCTGACAGCTTCCAGAACCCACACCTCCTGGCGAGGTGACCTGTGCCGACGCCTAATTTTGGCGGACCGCGATGTACCGTGCAGTCGCGCCCAGGGTCATGTCGCGTCCTCTACAGCACATGCGTGAACCTCCAGTCTTCCTGCGCCTTCACCACGGTCCATCTCTCTCCTTCCTACACACTAATTCCGACCTCGAGTTGACGGCGGACCACTCAACACCGTCTGAAACTGTGCTTATTAGGTCGAGGATCTTTCTCCTTGCTGGATTCTGGCTGTATTCGTTCCTTCGCCGCTGCTTTGACGATACCCCTTTAAACACTGCGCGTCAACTTTTTTGCCTGTCGAGCGTTTCAACAGGGCCCAACGAGAGCAACTTTTTAATCTGAGATGAAAGAACTCTCATAATCGCCTTACGCTTCTTCTCGGTCCAAGGCCGCCACTATTATGGAGGTGTCAACCCCGGTTGCGACACCGCCGACAAACGGTGTACCAGCTGCTCCATTCCCTACAATCGAACCCGAACGCGTGGTCGAATACTTGGCCAGCGTATGCACGATCGCTCTGGGTGCTACGCAGGAGGAGCTTGAGCAGCCAGGGAACCTGCTGCATAAGAGCCGCTACGGCGATATGGTGTCGAGGTGCACGCGATTCGCGACGGATACACAGACCGTTCTGTATATCCAGAAGGACATCGCTGCCTCGTCAGCTGTTGAGAATGGCACGGAAAATGCCGGTTAGTGTGATGGTCCTATTCGGTTCGAACAAGAGCTAACATTCTCAGCACCCTCATCTTTTAGCTACACCATTTCGAACGAACTCACATCGACCCTGAATACTGTCGCCTCCCTCGTCCTAATCAAAACTCCTCAACCTATCGATCCGATCCGGCCTCTTCATTCACAAATATTCATTACTAATTTGCCTGGGCCTGCGTCGCTTGCCGCTGCGGCAGCCGACCAGGGTCCTGTGCTCTCCCCCTGGGAGGTTCTTCATTCTCAGGTCCACCACGCGATCGTGCCATACTTTGACGCAAACACCAAATCTCAACAGACGACGAACGGGCCACGTGGTAGGCAAGATGTGGACGCGAAGACTGGTATCCCCGTGACGAAGAAGAGGTTGAACGACCTGGAGCTGAGTTTGCTGCACTTGCAACAGAACGTTGACATTCCGGAGATCTCTCTGAGCTTCCATCCGGGAGTTCAACAGGCCCTCGAACAAGCCGAATCTGCTCACACGAAGCCTACGATCGACTCCATGCCGAACGATTTATTGCAAGACAGCTCGTTCCTCAACAGACTACAGGCGACGGTCAATGCATGGGTCAAGTCCATCTCAGGAGTGACGAGGATGACCAGAGATGATACTACTTCGAATTCCAACCAGCAATTCAACACCGCGAGCCAGGAGGTTAATTTCTGGCTTTCGATGGAGTCTGCCCTGGAAGGCATTGAAGCGCAATTGAGGAGCGACGGTGTGGTCCTCACACTCGACATATTGAAGCATGCCAAACGTTTCCAGGCGACCGTCAGCTTCAAGACTGACACAGGTCTGACCGAGGCGATGGACAAGGTGCAGAAATATAACCAGCTCATGCGAGATTTCCCGCTCGACGAGTTGCTATCGGCAACGTCTCTGGTCAAGGCTCAAGATGCTATCCGCGAGATCTTCACTCATCTCAACAAGAAGCTTCGCATCTGCCCATACCCGATCCGCCGCGCACTTCCACTCGTTGAGGCTATCTCGGCCGACCTGAACGATGTGCTTCATCGCCTGCTCCCCGGCACTGAGCTGGTCAACCTGGACTACGAGCAATTCCGGACGATCATGCGATCATGCGAGGACATCTTCCGCGTTTGGGAAGAATCCGTCAAAGAGTTCACGAACGTAGCACGTGAGGTTACCCGACGACGCAACGAGCGGTTCATTCCCATCAAGATCAACAAGAAGCACTCCGAACTCGAGTCTCGGATTCGCTACGTGGCCAAATTCCGTGACAACCATGAGCAGCTGCAGCGTACGATTGTCGACGTGCTAGGGCCACAGGCGACTATCACCGGCGTGACCGAGACGACTGGAGCGGATGGCGTGGTCGTTGAGGAAATGGGCGACGTGGACGCTGTGGAGGAGGTGAACCAGGCATGGGAAGCACTGCAAAATGTCGATCTGCTTGATGTGACGCAGCAAGGCAGAGATCGCTTTTCCTTGGCCGAGAACCTCTACAACGAGCGCACCACACGCGTGGAGAACTCCATCATCACAAGACTGCGGGATCGCCTGGGCACCACCAAGTCAGCCAACGAAATGTTCCGGGTCTTCTCCAAGTTCAACGCTCTCTTTGTGCGGCCCAAGATCCGTGGTGCTATCCAGGAGTACCAGAATCAGTTGATGGACCACGTGAAACAGGCTATAAACGGTCTTCATGAACGGTTCAAGCAGCAGTATGGTCGATCAGAAGCTCACATCATGTCTCAACTTCGCGACATTCCTCCCGTATCTGGGGCTATCATCTGGGCACGACAGATCGAACTGCAGCTCGATGGGTACATGAAGAAAGTGGAGGCGGTTCTCGGGCCTGGTTGGGATATGCATGCCGAAGGCAAGAAGTTGCTGGACGAAAGTGAGCTTTTCCGGGACAAGCTCAAGACCGACAAGATCTTTGAGGCCTGGGTAGGCGAGGTCACTCGCAAGAAGATTTCAATTGCTGGCCAGTTGTTTGAGATCGCTCGCGTCAGGTCAGCCGGCGGCACCCTGGAGCTCACCGTCAACTTCGACTCGCAGATCATCACTCTGTTCAAGGAGACGCGTAACTTGACGTGGCAGAGCTATGCTGTTCCCCACGCCATCACCACGGTATCTAAGGATGCGAAGCGCGTCTATCCCTATGCCGTCAGTCTGATGGAGAGCGTCCGGACATTGTCACAGACACTTCGCCAGCTTTCGGACATGGGCGATGAGGCAGTCCTCCTCAACGGCTACCGCAACGATGTTTACAAGCTCATCAGTGAGGGCGTCCCCCTGCGCTGGGAATCCTTCGTCAACTCTCACGAGCTCTGGCAAAGTGAACAACAGCGCCAGACGCGCATGCTCCTGCCTGGAGGCGCAGACTTTGGGACAGCCAAGAGCAACGAAAGTAAGCATGGGATGTTCATCCGTGGTTTCGCTGCCGCGGTATCCACGCTGCAGAGCAAGACCGTTTCCTTGAGCCACATCTACGCCAGTGTCGAACAAGCTCTCAAGGATCTCAGCACATGCCCGTACGATGCCGCCTCCTTCCAGTCGCACTTGGACTCAGTCCAGAGCGCCGTGGATCAGCTCAACCTGGAGCGTTACGTGAACCTCGATTTCTGGGTCGATGGACTCAACGAGCGGATCCAAGGTCTTCTGTTGGCCCGTCTGCAAACCGCCATTTCTGCTTGGATCGCAGCTTTTGAGGAGAATACGACAGTGACAGAGGATGGCAAGCCAACCGGTCCAACCATGCGTCACTTGATCCTGGAGCTTGCCATGCGTAACCAGGTCATCTATCTCGATCCGCCACTTGAATTCGCCCGCGCAAATTGGTTCGAGCATCTCCATAACTGGCTCGGCATTGTTTGCAGTCTTCGCATGATCAAAGCCTCGCGTTATCAGATGACGCTGGCGACGTCTGCCGAGCCGGAGCGACGCTTCACACAGCTACCCAGTGAATGCGCCAGCATGCTCCAGCGTGTCTACATCGCCGTGGAGAAGAAGATCACTGAAGTCAGCAAATACGTGGACGAGTGGTTGCAGTTTCAATCTCTATGGGACCTGCAGTCGGAGCAAGTCTACGATGCGCTTGGCGAGCAGCTGCCTAGATGGCTGGAGCTGTTGCAGGACATTCGCAAGACCCGCTCTACTTTCGACACGCAAGATGACAGTCGATCCTTCGGCCACGTCACCATCGACTACGGCCAAGTCCAGTCAAAGGTCAACGATAAGTACGACCAATGGCAAAAGGAGATTCTGATGAAGTTCGCGGTTCGCCTCGGCAACCGTATGCGAGACGTCCACGCCGAAATTGAACGAGCTCGCAAAAATCTCGAGACCCAAAGCTCCGATGCTTCATCTACCGAGCAGACTGTTCAATTCATTACAGTCGTCCAGAGTTGCAAGCGCAATGTCAAGCTCTGGGCACCCGAGATAGACATGTTTCGCCAGGGACAGTCAACTCTCGTGAGGCAGCGATATCAGTTCGCCAACGACTGGCTTCACATTGAGCAGATTGACAGTCAATGGGAAGCCCTCAAAGAGATTCTCGAGAAGAAGTCAAGGATCGTCGAGGACCAGTCCGATGCGCTCCGTGCCAAGATCACTACTGAGGACAAACTCATCGGTGATCGAATCAGTGAGGTGGTTGCCCAGTGGAACGATGAAAAGCCTGTGTCCGGCACTATCCCACCTGACGAGGCTTCTGCTACCCTCACTGCTTTTGAGAGTAAGATCTCCAAGCTTCAAGCCGACTTTGACGCTGTTTCCAAAGCCAAGGAGGCATTGGACATCCCGATCAGCTCCGAGACATCTTTGACCGCTACCCTCGAGGAAGTTCGCGACTTCCAGTCTGTGTGGTCGAACCTCTCTACAATCTGGACGAGCCTGAATGAGACCCGCGATGTGCTCTGGACGGCTGTGCAGCCAAGAAAGATCAGGGGCAAGATCGATGAGCTCATCAAGAGCACCAAGGACATGCCTAGTCGGATGAGACAATACGCAGCTTTCGAGCACGTGCAGGGCATATTGCGTAGTCTCTTGAAGGTCAACACCATTCTGACTGACCTCAAGTCCGATGCCATCCGCGAACGCCATTGGCAGAAGATCTACAAGCAGATCAAGCCTCAGAAGCGCTTCTCCCCCAGCTCCATGACCCTTGGTGACGTTTGGGACCTCAATCTTGTGGCCACTGAGGCCATCGTCAAAGACATTATCGCACAAGCACAAGGCGAGATGGCTCTCGAAGAATTCCTGAAGCAAGTGCGCGAGATATGGCACAACTACGCGCTGGAGATGGTCAACTACCAGAACAAACTCAAGCTCATCCGCGGCTGGGACGATCTCTTCGCCAAGTGCAGCGAGAACCTGAACTCTCTCCACGCCATGAAGCACTCCCCGTACTACAAGGAGTTCGAAGAAGAAGCCGTGTCTTGGGAGGACAAGCTGAACCGCGTTCACGTCTTGTTTGACGTGTGGATTGATGTGCAGCGTCAATGGGTCTATCTCGAGGGTGTCTTCACCGGCAACGCCGACATCAAGCATCTCCTGCCGATTGAGTCTGGCCGCTTCGCAAATATCAACAGCGAATTTATGGCTGTGATGAAGAAGGCTGCCAAGTCTCCTTATGTGCTTGATGTGCTGAACATCCCGAACGCACAAAAGTCCTTGGAGCGTTTGGCCGAAATGCTGAACAAAATCCAGAAAGCACTTGGAGAATACCTCGAGAAGGAGCGTGTCTCATTCCCTCGATTCTACTTCGTTGGTGATGAGGACTTGCTGGAGATGATCGGCAACAGCAACGACACGCTACGCATTGCCAAGCACTTCAAGAAGATGTTTGCTGGTCTATCTGGCCTCATCATGGACGAAGAGACGGTCATCTCAGGGTTCACCTCCAAGGAGGGCGAAAAGGTCAGGTTGAAGAAGGAAATCTCACTGGCCAAGACGCCGCGCATCAACGACTGGCTGGCTCTGCTGGAAAGTGGCATGAAGTCTACCTTGGCTGAGCTGTTTGCCGAAGCCGTGGAGCAATACACGCCGATCTTTGAGTCCTCGACCATCGATCGTGCCATGCTCACCACGTTCATGGATGCGTTCCCCAGTCAGATCGTCGTGCTAGCCACGCAGGCTGTCTGGTCCACAGCAGTCGAGAGCTCTCTTGCGGCTGGCGGCAAAGATCTGCAGACGCTCTTCGAGCGCGAGGTGCAGGTCCTCCGTGTGCTTGCCGACACGGTCCTGGGCGATCTGGAGGTCCTTCAACGGAAAACGGCCGAGCAGATGATTACTGAGTGTGTTCACCAGCGGGACACAATCGAGAAGCTTATTCAGGCTCAAGCCGACACCACCAGCCACTACCTCTGGCAGCTTCAGATGCGATACATCTACAGTCCAGAGGGCGATTACCCCAACCGCTTGCACGTCAAGATGGCCAATGCCAGACTTAACTACGGCTTCGAGTATCTGGGAGTGCCTGACCGCCTAGTCCGAACGCCATTGACAGACCGATGTTTCCTTACGCTTACTCAGGCTCTGGAACAACGCCTTGGCGGCTCACCCTATGGACCTGCCGGCACAGGTAAAACCGAGTCAGTCAAAGCTCTTGGTACGCAGCTGGGTCGGTTCACCCTGGTCTTCTGCTGTGACGACACATTCGACTTCCAGGCAATGGGCCGCATCTTCTTGGGTATTTGTCAAGTCGGTGCCTGGGGCTGCTTTGATGAGTTCAACCGTTTGGAAGAGAGGATCTTGTCTGCTGTCTCGCAGCAGATTCAAAACATCCAGTTGGGTCTGAAGCAAGGCATCGAGGACGACAAGTCCGAAATCGAGCTCATCGGACGCCAACTGCACGTCAACGAGAACACGGGCATCTTCATCACCATGAATCCTGGCTACGCTGGACGTTCCAACTTGCCCGACAATCTGAAGAAGCTCTTCCGCAGTGTGGCCATGTCCAAGCCTGACAAGGAGCTCATTGCCGAGGTCATGCTGTACTCCCAGGGTTTCAACCAAGCCAAGGTCTTGTCTAAGCAGACTGTACCATTCTTTGACCACTGTGCTAAGCAGCTGTCCAAGCAAGCACATTACGACTTTGGCTTACGTGCTCTCAAGAGTGTTCTTGTCAGCTCTGGCGGACTCAAGCGTGCGCGGCTCGGCGAGGGTAGCCTTGGCGTCGAAGAGGACGTGGAGCCTGAAATCATTGTTCAGAGCATTCGCGAGACCATCGCACCCAAGCTCATCAAGTCTGATGTTGACATCATGATCAACATTGAGAAGGACTGCTTCCCAGGTGTTGACTATGTCCCTGCCAACCTGCACGCACTGGAGGATGCTATCCGCACCCTAGCTGCAGAACGCAATCTAGTTGTCACCGACATCTGGATGACCAAGGTTCTACAGTTGTACCAGATCCAGAATATTCACCATGGTGTGATGATGGTTGGCAATTCAGGTTCAGGCAAGTCTGCTGCTTGGCGACTCCTGCTCGACGCCTTACAGAAGGTTGAGAATGTTGAAGGCGTGTCCCATGTCATTGATTCCAAGGTCATGTCCAAGGAGGCCCTGTACGGTAACCTCGACTCAACCACCCGTGAGTGGACCGATGGTCTGTTCACGAGCATCTTGCGAAAGATCGTCGACAACCTTCGTGGCGAAGATTCGAAACGGCATTGGATTGTATTTGATGGCGACGTCGATCCCGAGTGGGTTGAGAACTTGAACAGTGTGCTTGACGACAACAAACTACTTACGCTTCCCAACGGAGAGCGTCTCAACTTGCCCTCAAACGTTCGCATCATGTTTGAAGTCGAGACTCTCAAATATGCTACTCTAGCTACGGTGTCTCGTTGCGGTATGGTCTGGTTCAGCGAGGAAACAGTCACCATAGAGATGATGATCGACAATTACCTGCAAACATTACGCAACGTTCCGTTTGAAGATATCGACGAAGACAGTGTCGGTTCAGGATCGAACCCAGCCAAGAACCTGACTTTGCAAGGACAGGTGGCCGATGTCCTCACCGTTGCCCTGAAAGACGAGAACTTCGCCGAAGAAGCACTGAAGAAGGCTCACGATTACAACCACATCATGGAGTTCACATCGGCACGAGTACTCACGACGCTGTTCTCGCTGCTGAACAAGGCTGTGAGAGATATGATCGAGTACAACGGGCAGCACACAGACTTCCCATTGGACATTGATCAGATCGAGGCATTTGTTAGTAAGAGGGTCCTGCTCGCCTTGGTTTGGGCATTTACTGGTGATTGTCCCCTCGGCGACCGCAAGGCATTTGGCGACGTTATCTGCGGACTGGCCAACTTCGGGTCGCCTCCACTGGATGGCAGCAGCTCGCTCATTGACTTTGATGTGAAGCTACCGCGAGCTGAATGGTCGCCATGGCAGAATGAAGTGCCATCTACGGAGGTCAACACTCACGCCATTATTCAAACTGATATGGTTATCCCAACGCTGGACACCGTCCGCCACGAGGATGTTCTATACTCTTGGCTGGCTGAGCACAAGCCTCTTCTGCTCTGTGGTCCTCCTGGCTCAGGTAAAACAATGACGCTGTTCAGTGCTCTCCGCAAGCTGCCCAACATGGAAACCGTGGGTCTCAACTTTTCAAGTGCCACAACACCTGATCTGTTGATCAAGACCTTTGAGCAATACTGCGAGTACAAGAAGACACTGAATGGCGTGATGCTCTCCCCGACGCAGATTGGCCGCTGGCTCGTCATCTTCTGCGACGAAATCAACTTGCCGGCCCCTGACAAGTATGGTACGCAACGGGCGATTTCATTCCTTCGCCAGCTCGTGGAGCACAACGGTTTCTGGAGAACCTCTGATAAGTCCTGGGTGACTTTGGATCGCATCCAGTTCGTCGGAGCTTGCAATCCCCCTACAGATGCCGGCCGTACTCCCCTGGGGGCTCGTTTCATGCGTCACGCGCCACTCATCATGGTCGATTACCCTGGCGAGACATCTCTCAATCAGATCTACGGCACTTTCAACTCGGCTGTACTCAAGATTGTTCCTTCGCTGCGTGGTTATGCCGACAATCTCACGCAAGCAATGGTCAAGTTCTATCTCGAATCGCAACAGCGTTTCACGCCCAAGATTCAACCGCACTACGTCTACAGTCCCCGTGAGTTGACTCGCTGGGTTCGCGGCATCTATGAGGCCATCAAACCACTCGAAACCTTGTCGATTGAGGGCTTGATCCGAATTTGGGCTCATGAAGCCTTGCGCCTCTTCCAGGATCGTCTTATAGCTGAAGATGAGCGCAAGTGGACTGACGACGCTGTTCATCGCATTGCTCTTCAACACTTCCCTACTATTGATGAAGAGAAGGCATTGTCAGGCCCTATCCTATTCTCCAATTGGCTGTCAAAGAACTACGTGCCTGTGGATCGCGAGCAATTGAGAGACTTCGTCAAAGCTCGCTTGAGGACCTTCTGTGAGGAAGAAGTTGACGTTCCTCTCATCTTGTTTGACGATGTCTTGGAGCATGTCCTTCGCATTGATCGTGTCTTCAGACAACCACAGGGTCATTTGATCTTGATTGGTGTGAGTGGCAGTGGCAAGACGACATTGTCGCGCTTTGTTGCTTGGATGAACGGACTTCGCGTCTTCCAGATCAAAGTTCACGGTAAGTATACGGCCGAGGACTTTGATGACGACCTTCGAGACGTCTTGCGCCGTTGTGGCTGCAAGGGTGAGAAGATCTGCTTCATCATGGACGAGGCCAATGTCCTCGACTCTGGGTTCTTGGAGAGGATGAATACCCTCCTGGCAAACGCTGAAGTCCCAGGTCTATTCGAAGGCGACGACCATGCGGCGCTTATGACTGCCTGCAAGGAGGGGGCCCAACGCCAAAACTTGCACCTGGACTCCCAAGAGGAGTTGTACAAGTGGTTCACTCAGCAAATTGTGAAGAACTTGCACGTCGTTTTCACAATGAATCCTCCTCAGGATGGCCTGTCGTCCAAGGCTGCGACGTCGCCGGCCTTGTTCAATAGGTGTGTCCTCAACTGGTTTGGAGACTGGTCGGATCAAGCCCTGTTCCAGGTCGGTCACGAGCTCACGCACTCTATCGACTTGGATCGGCCCAACTACCAAGCTCCCGATACAATTCCTGTCGCCTACCGTGGTCTGCAATTGCCTCCATCGCATCGCGAGGCTATTGTCAACTCGATGGTCCACATCCATTACTCTCTTCACCACTACAACCAAAAGCTGTTCAAGCAGCAAGGCAAGGTCACGTTCCTTACGCCTCGCCACTTCTTGGATTTTGTAGGCCAGTATGTCAGACTGTACAATGAGAAGCGCGAGGACCTGGAAGAGCAACAGCGTCACTTGAACATTGGTCTGGAAAAGCTCCGGGATACCTTCGACAAGGTACGAGATCTGCGAGAGAGTCTGGCAGTGAAGAAGACACAACTAGAAACCAAGGAAGCCGAGGCGAACGAGAAGTTACAGAAGATGGTGGCAGATCAGCGCGAGGCCGAATCGAGGAAGAAGGCATCGGAGGAGATCCAGGTGCACTTGGAGAAACAGGAAACCGAGGTTGCTTCGCGCAGGAAAGTTGTGCTCGAGGACTTGGCCAAGGCTGAGCCCGCTGTCGAAGAAGCCAAGGCCAGTGTGCAAAACATCAAGCGTCAACACTTGACCGAAGTCAGGGCGATGGGCAATCCGCCTGCCGGTGTCAAGCTGGCCATGGAGGGTGTCATCACTCTGCTGACGAACAAGAGCGTGCAAGACTGGAAGACTGTGCAGGGAGAGATCCGCAAGGACAATTTCATCGCCAACATCCTGAACTACAACAGCGACAAGATGGCCAAGTCATTCCGCGAAAGAATGCGCAGAGACTTCCTCAACAACCCAGAGTTCACCTTCGAAAAGGTGAACCGTGCGTCGAGAGCCTGTGGTCCTCTCGTACAATGGGTCACTGCGCAGGTCGAGTACTCGGACATCTTGGATCGCGTCGGTCCACTCAGGGAGGAAGTCGATAAGCTCGAGGAAGAGGCCCTGAAGACCAAAGCAGAGGCCAAGGCTGTGGAGAACAACATTATCGAACTCGAAGCGAGCATCAACACGTACAAAGAGGAGTATGCCGCGCTTATCAGCCAGACGCAGGCGATCAAGTCTGAAATGTCCAAGGTGCAGTTCAAGGTCGATCGCAGTGTCAGGCTGCTCGACAGCCTGTCTTCAGAAAGGACACGTTGGGAGGATGGCAGCAAGTCTTTCGAGACGCAGATCAGCACCTTGGTCGGCGATGTTCTGATCGCCGCTGCATTCCTGGCCTACAGTGGTCTGTACGACCAAACTCTTCGAAAGTCTATGGTCGAAGATTGGTTCCATCAACTTCACCTTTCTGGCATCCAGTACAAGTCTCACAACCCTGTCACCGAGTACTTGTCAACAGCCGATGAGCGTCTTGGGTGGCAAGCAAACGGACTGCCAGTGGACGACCTGTGCACGGAGAATGCGATCATGCTCAAGCGCTTCGAGCGATACCCTCTCATCATTGATCCGCCGGGTCGCACTCTGGAGTTCTTGCAAAAGGAATGCCAGGACCGTCGCTTGACAGTCACAAGCTTTTTGGATGATACTTTCACCAAACAGTTGGAGAGCTCGCTTCGTTTCGGCAACCCCATTCTCATCCAGGATGCCGAGCATCTCGATCCCATCCTGAACCACGTGCTCAACAAGGAGTACCAACGCACTGGTGGCCGTGTGCTCATCCAGCTCGGCAAGCAGGAGATCGATTTCTCCCCATCATTCAAATTGTATCTGTCCACACGCGATCCCTCTGCAACCTTCCCTCCGGATATTTGCAGTCGTACTACCTTGGTCAACTTTTCAGTCACCCAGAGCAGTCTCCAAACTCAGTCTCTGAATGATGTGCTAAAATCAGAGCGCCCTGACGTGGACAAGCGTCGCTCTGACCTGATCAAAGTGCAGGGCGAGTTCAAGGTCCATCTCCGACAGCTTGAGAAGCGTCTTCTTCAAGCTCTCAACGAGTCTCAGGGCAACATTCTCGACGATGACAACGTTATCGAAACGCTTGAGAAGCTCAAGAACGAAGCGGCTGAGATCTCAGACAAGATGAGCAAGACGGAGGGTGTCATGGGCGAGGTCGACGAGATCACGCAGCAATACAGCGTCATTGCCAAGTCGTGCAGTGCTGTGTTTGCCGTTCTCGAGCAGTTGCACTTCCTCAACCACTTCTACCAGTTCTCGTTGCAGTACTTTATCGATATTTTCCAGTCGGTACTGCACAACAACAAGAATCTTGACGCCGAGACAGACCACAACCGGCGCAGAGACGTCATTGTCAAGGATCTCTTCGTCAAGACCTTCAAGAGGACAGCCCTCAGCTTGCTGCAAAAGGACCGCGTCACTCTCGGCATGCTTCTTGCCCAAGCCTCGCCGTACAAGATGGATAAGACACTGATTGACACCATTCTCGACAACCGCGTGGAGGGCAAGGATCTCTCCACTGATCCTGAGCTCAAAGATCAAGCTTTCGCCGCTGCTACGAAGCTGCCCGCCCTCAAGGAACGGCTTGACAGCGTAGCTGCCGACAAATGGACGCAGTTCTTTGAAGAAGAGCTTGCCGAGAACTTTGTTCCCGAGATCTGGGACCCTAAAACCGAGGAGGCAGACCAGGCCCTGATTTCACTGCTCCTCGTCAAGTTGTTCCGAATGGATCGGTTCGTTCCTGCGGCCGAGCGATTCGTCGCCCGGGTCTTTGGCGCCGACATCTTTGACCTCGTGGAGGATCTCAAGCACACCGTGTGTGAGGTCTCGGCGACTCTGCCAATCTCGCTCGTGTCAAGCCCCGGTTTCGATGCAAGCTACAAGGTCGACAGTCTGGTGGAGAAGATGCGCATCAGTTGTACGAACATTGCCATGGGCTCCAACGAAGGTGTCACGAGTGCAGACAAGGCCATTACAAATGCTGCTCAGAACGGCTCATGGGTTCTGGTCAAGAATGTGCACCTTGCCCCTACTTGGCTGCAAAGCTTGGAGAAGCGCATGGAGGCTCTGAACCCGCACTCTGACTTTAGGCTCTTCCTGTCTATGGAGTCTAGTCTCAAGATCCCAGTCAACCTGCTGCGTGCCTCGCGAATCCTCATGTATGAGCAGCCGGCTGGTGTCAGAGCCAATATGAAGGACTCCTTGTCGTCCCTCTCGACGCGCAGCTCGAAGAGCCCTGTCGAAAGAACGAGGTTGTACCTGCTCATCTCCTTCCTGCATGCTGTTGTCCAGGAGAGGCTGCGATACGCGCCGAACCTTGGTTGGAAGGGGTTCTGGGAGTTCAACGACAGTGACGTAAGTTTCTTTTCCTTCCTCAAGTGTTTGACAGTAGATCGCTAACGCACCCCCAGTACGAGTGCTCGGCATTCATCGTTGATGTCTGGCTGGACAGCGTGGCTGGCAACAGGAGCAACATTGCTCCTCAGAACATTCCCTGGGAGATGATCCGCTATCTAGTGACAGAGACGTACGGTGGCAAGATTGACGATGAGCATGACTTCAAGCTACTCAATCAGCTCGTCGTCCAATTCCTGACACCTGAAGCTTACGACGTCGATCACAAGCTCGTGGATAGCCCCGAAGGAGGTCTCTTGGTGCCATCGGGCACGAACCTCCAAGACTTCATGCAGTGGGTTCAGAAGCTACCCGAGCGCGAGCCTCCAACATACCTGGGCCTGCCTGCCAATGCAGAGAAGCTGTTGCTGGTCGGGTTGGGCACCAGCCTGATAGGCAACCTGCGCAAGGTCACAGAGCTGCTTGACGAGGGAGAGCAGCTCGTGACTGATGCGTGATTGGGTGGGCGTTGAAGAGGGAGCGGCGAGATGTATGATGGCAGTGGTATTGATATGATTGCTGTGCAGTATCTGCCATCTCTTTCTTTTGTTCTGTTAGATCGGACATGGGCCATATGCGGCGGTTCACATTCTGGAGGGGACTGAACTCGGAAGATGGTGCTTTATGTTGCTACCTACACAGATACCCCCAAGATCGATTTTTTGTTGTATTATTAGTCGCTGCAATGTAAGAGCTTTGCGACAATAGAGAACGCATCCAGAGGCGTCACAATGTCAAGTTCAGGCGCTCAAGACTTCATGTGATGTCGAATCCGGTTCCGGGATCTCGCAGGCGGGTCTTGCACGTCACAGGGCGTTGCCCAGGCCCATGATCTCCCCCCGGGCGGCTGAAGTGGGTACCTTGCTGAAGGCGCGCGCAGTTCCCAGTTTCCACCTGCAACGTCCAGTCGGTTCATTGATCCCACAGTCCGACCTCGCGTCCAGTCTGCGTATTCTTTTCTAGACTGGAACCTGCTTCAGTCATTAATACTTGTTATCGTGCGCAGTACACAGCTTGCCAAATGCGCCGGGTATCCTTACAGTCCTGAGTGCAAACGCCCTTACTGTCACTGCTCCTTGACCTGAGCTCAGGTTGCGATCCAGCTTTCCTGACTGCATCAGCGACATTCTCGAAACAGTCAGCATGCGACCTTTATCGAGATAGGACGAGAATCTCAGCAAATGTGCGTCACCCGGCTTGTGTGACTAGACACCGAGACTTCCTCGGTATTCCGAACACTCGCCTTGGCCGCTCTGCCTTTCGCATTCCTCCTTTGAGACAGGATGGCGTCCTCGCCTCTGTCCCCTCGAGCCGGGGAATCCTCCCACTCTTCCGACGCGCTCGAGTCGACCGATACGCGCAGCATCATGGTGGCAGACTTTAGTTCGCCTCGACTTCGAAAGCCGCGAACATTGCCACGTGTGTTGTACCCGGCTGACGGTAGTGAGCAAGCGGCTGACAAGATATAGCTTGGATCGATTCTTACGAGGAACGCTATGGACCAGGCACGCAGGATCAGTTCAATCTGTTGCGCCCACCGAATGCAATACCGGCTCGACACAACGCAGCGCCCGACGAGACGCAGCGACGGGTATCAAAAGACGGCTACATAGACTACGATGACCCGAAACTCGGTCCGGCGCAGGATGCGCGCCACAAGATCCCACACTTCCTTCGATATGGTCGAGCTTCGATGCGAGGGCGGAAATGGGACCATTTGCGGTCAGCTGAGCCCGTCGTCGTGCCGCGCTACCACAGCACCTCTGTCACGTCTACGGATCCTGGCTTTCGACAGTTTGTGCACTCTTCAGCATACGGGCCCATGGCCGGCGAGGTGTCCGAAAGGGTCGACCCGGACTACCTGGAAAAGCTGCAGCCGACGTTCAACCTCCCTGCAAGAGGCGCATACAATGCACTGGCCGCCGGGCGCAGGTCGAAAAGAACGCGGACGGTTGCTTTCAACCAGCGCGTGTGGAACCTAGTGATGCGTCATTCTCTATCACCGGCGATATGTCGATTGACCGTCATGGTCACCTCCATCGTCGCGCTAGGCGTGGCCAGCAGGATCTTCGTGCTGGAGGATAACTTCCGCCCTTATAGCGCGGAGCGGACGCAGTCCATTGTCGCCATTGTCGTGGACTGCGTCGCCATCCCCTACATCGGCTACATGATCTACGACGAATACACAGGGCAGCCGCTGGGACTGCGGTCGGCCAGAAACAAGGTGTCACTCATCATGCTAGATCTGGTGTTCATCATTTTTAAATCAGCAAGCACGGCGCTGGCGTTTGAGAGCCTGGTGTACCATAACGTGGCCGATCCAGAGATCAGAAAACTGGCCAAGGCACTGGCCGCCTTTATGCTGCTCGCGCTTGCCGCGTGGACGATCAATTTTACCATCAACATCTTCCGCATCGTGGAGAGACTCGGTGGCGGAGAGGACGAGCACCATCGCAGGTCATAGGAGCACATGCGTAGGCGAACGCTCGTCACGTAGTAGGTTTCGGCGGACACCGCCCTTGGAAAGTCGAAGAAGGACATGGCTGTTGGACAAGGTGATGTGAGCACTCACGGTCATTCACAGAGATTTCATTTTGTCTGCATGGTATACTACGCGCGGCGTTGGGGGTATAAGGGACTCATCAAGAGGCGTTTCCTATTAATCATTTCCGAGTTGGGCTCTGATGGAAGGACGCATGGGGAAAACAGAGCCGTCAGGCTTGTTATTAGCGGGCGTGTATAGGTGATTAAGCAAATCTCAATCATTGGAACTAGCCGCTTCGCCAGTGTCCAGCCCTATTATGTTTCTTTGTTGATCGCACCAGAGGCATCGAGTGGCGTCGGTATGTCAGACTACCGTACTCACTCGACAAAGTCGCTAGCGCTGGTCTGTCCTAGCGAGCAATATCCCTGTCAGGAGAGGTGACAATATCGAGTAGCAATTACAGCATGAGCGTTATACGGTAATGCCTAAAGATTATACAGAGTTATTGAGAGATTCGTACTTTCGCATAAGCATATATCCACAGCGCTAAGCCATAGGCGGCTAGATTCTACCCACCAGCGCTAGCGACTTTGTCGAGTGAGTACGGCATGAGCACCTCCAGTCAGTCAGTGACTGGACATGGAGTGACGTGAAAAAGTGTTTGACTTATTATCACCCGTACCAGTGAGGTGCTGCGCCACAGTGGCTCGCCCTCCCTGGGCTCAAAGGCCACCCCTGCGGCGTGCAAGGCTGCCTGCCGTCACTAGCCCAGGACCCAGCTGGGCTTACGGGTAAGGCAAGTGGGATTAGAGAGTCGGAGTTGACTCTTTCACGCGACTGACCTCACTTGACTTCCTCCTCCCAAATTATCCTTTCAACCCGCGCACGCAAGTGTACCAGTCAAGCAGATTCGATTTGCTCTTTTCCTCGATCTTTCAACCCGGCCTATTTGGCCTCCCCGGTCACTCTTTCTCCTCAAAGACAGGCCACCATCCGATCCCTCGCCCCTCCCTCCACCTCCGTTCTTCTTACTCCGGCGCTATCTGAAGCATCATACGACAACCTCCTTGGTCCTGACAACGAGGCTGCTCTCAGCACGCCTGAACACGCGGTCGACTTTCGCCAGACTCGTACAGCGCCTTATCTCTGCCTAGGTCCGTGCCACTTGGCAACCGAAGCAAGAGGCGATTTCGAAACAAAAGGGAACCCATAAACGCTGCCGACGAGACCCCTTGACGACGCGCATCGCTGGGCGAGTCCCGACCGCACCGCCGCTTGCCGCTTCGCTCGAGCTCCTACGGTTCTGCAGTCATCAGCACATTGAGACTAGTCGGTATGGCCTCAAGGGTAGCTCCGGCGCGCGCCGCGCCTTCGCAGATGCCTCCGATGCCGAATAGGGAAGACATCGGATCCACGTGAGTCTTACGCTCAGGCCTAGTCTACCTACGCTGGGCTGTGCTCGGGACTTTGACGCTGACCATATTAGATGGGGATACTTGCAGGCCGGTATCACTCGAATTATGATGGACCTGGAGCAAGGTATCGATATGCAGATGTACATGGGGGTCTACACGTGCGTTACCCTGCAAACCACAGCCTCTCTCGTGTTGCGTGCTAACCGGGCTCATAGGGCCATTCATAACTTTTGCACTTCGCAAAAAGCTGTCAGCCTGAGTGGTCCCTCCATGCATGGGGGTGCGCATCGAGGCGGTAAGTCTGCGCGATCACCTTCCCCTCTCAGTACGGAGACTTACACTGAAGCAGCCCATCTTCTTGGCGAGGAGCTATATAGAAAACTAATCCACTACCTCGATGAGCATCTCACATCGTTGCTGGAAACCAGCAAATCCCATACCGACGAGGCGCTCCTCTCCTTCTACATCAAAGAATGGTCCCGGTACACGACCGCAGCGAAATACACACACCACTTGTTTCGGTACCTCAACCGCCACTGGGTAAAGCGAGAGATCGACGAGGGGAAGAAGCATATTTACGATGTGTACACTCTGCACCTGGTGCAGTGGCGCAAGGTGCTATTCGAGCGCCTGTCGAACAAGGTCATGGACGCCGTCTTGAAGCTCGTGGAGAAACAGCGCCACGGGGAGACCATTGAGCACAGCCAGATCAAGCAGGTTGTGGACTCGTTTGTTTCACTAGGTCTCGACGAGACCGATCCCTCGAAATCAACACTCGACGTGTACCGATTCCACTTTGAGAAGCCCTTCCTCGAAGCCACTAAGGCCTTCTACCAGGCCGAGTCGAAACAGTTCGTTGCCGAAAACAGCGTGGTGGAGTACCTGAAGAAGGCTGAGGCTCGACTTGCCGAGGAGGAGGACAGGGTTGGCATGTACCTGCACCAGGACATTGCCGTCCACTTGAAGAAGACGTGCAACCAAGCTCTCATTGCCGATCATCAAGTCCTTATGAGAGACGAGTTCCAGATGCTTCTGGACAATGAGCGGGAGGACGACATGGCACGCATGTATAATCTACTTGCCCGAATCCCCGATGGCCTGGACCCTCTAAGGTCCCGGTTCGAGACGCACGTCCGCAAAGCGGGCCTCAACGCTGTGCACAAGATACAAGCAGCCGAGGGAGACAAGTTGGAACCCAAGGTCTATGTCGATGCCCTGCTGGAGGTCCACACACAATACCAAGGGCTCGTCAAGCGCGCATTCAACGACGAACCCGAATTTACTCGTTCGCTCGATAGCGCATGTAAGGAGTTTGTCAATCGCAACGAAGTCTGCAAGGCGTCATCCAACAAGTCGCCTGATCTTCTCGCCAAGTATGCCGACGTGCTGCTTCGAAAGAGCAGCACCAGCATCGAGGAGGCGGATTTGGAGGCGACGCTGACCAACATTATGACTGTCTTCAAGTACATTGAGGATAAGGACGTGTTCCAGAAGATCTACTCTCGTCTGCTGGCGCGGCGTTTGGTGCACGCCAACTCGTCTTCGGATGACGCCGAGATGAGCATGATTGGGAAGTTGAAGGAGGCGTGTGGCTTTGAGTACACAAACAAGCTTCAGCGCATGTTCCAGGATATGCAAACCAGCAAAGACCTCAATCGCGACTTCAAGGACCATCTGGACAATGGCGAGAGAACAAAGACGGTCGACTCGAACTTTTCGATCCTCGGCACCGGCTTTTGGCCTCTGCAGGCACCGACGACAGCATTCAACCCGCCATCAGAGATTGCGTCCGAAGCTGAACGTTTCAGCACCTTTTACAAGCACAAGCACGACGGTCGCAAGCTGACGTGGTTGTGGAATCTTTGCAAGGGCGAGCTGAAGGCCAGCTACTTCAAAAACAGCAAAACGGGCTACACTTTTCAAGTGTCCCTGTACCAGATGGCCATCTTGCTTCTCTTCAACGAGAAGGACGAGAACTCATACGAGGAATTCGTGAGCGCTACCCAGTTGTCCCCCGATGTTATCAACCAGACATTGGTGTACATTCTGAAGGCAAAGGTGCTCATCATGCAAGGCGGACCTGGCGAGAAGCCCGGGCCAGGCAAGGTGTTCAAACTGAACTATGACTTCAAGAACAAAAAGATCCGTGTGAACCTGAATCTGGGTGGCGGTGTCAAGGAGGCCAAGCAAGAAGAGATTGAGACCAACAAGACCATTGAGGAAGACCGCAAGTTGGTACTACAGGTAAGCCAATCTGATGCGCAAACATTGATTTCTGAGACTAACTATTCACAGTCCGCAATCGTGCGTATCATGAAGGCACGAAAGAAGATGAAGCACATGCAGCTCGTCAGCGAGTGCATCAACCAGATCAAGTCCCGCTTTGTACCACAGGTATCCGATATCAAAAAGTGCATCGAGATCCTTCTCGACAAGGAATATCTGGAGCGTCTAGAGGACGACGAGCTTGGGTACTTGGCGTGAGCGACAGACGGCAGGCTCGTTGCGAGATATCAATTATGGTATATAAGAGTGCATTCTTTTACCAAGCATCAACCAGGACGGCCTTTTCCACAGATGGTACACTCACCTGGCAGGGAGATATGTCCATACCCTGCGCAGTGCGGAAGAGGCATGGTCACGTCGAAAGGGTCGGCGACAGTCATGGCGATACACAATCAATAGCATAAGAGACCCGGGCGGATGGCGGATATGTTCACGAGAGCATGGTCCAATGGAATCGGATTTCTCTCACGGTCCAACTCGAGTGGACTATTGACCTCGTGGAGCAGCTTGCAAGCTTTCGAATGGAAAAAAGAATGCGCTTTCAAAAAAAATGTTGCCTTCTTTCGTATTATTAGTGTGCGGCCGTCATGATTCGTTTGTTAAACAAGGTGCTATACAATGCAGAATGCCCTATCCAAGGGAGCATCAGGTATTCTTGGGACCTTGATCTCCCCCCTGCGCTTCTTTCGTAGTCGCTTTCCGGCCCATGTCCAGGTCCGCTTCCTCTTGGCCCGTCCCGGGTCTTCCAGCTGACGAACTGGCGCCCGACAAGATGCTTTCGCTAAAGCTCGGCTGCTGTCTATGTCCTGCAGGATCCTCACTCTTCATGCTGGAACCCATGGGCTGGAATTCCACTGATGCCTTCTCCATGGGACTGGTCGGTGTCGAATTCGTCGGCGTGGCCGAGGCTTTGCGTCCCCAGCCAGCACCCCAGCCGCCCGTCTTTCGCTTCTCGCCCGCCCACGAAGCCCAGCTCGACATGTATGCGCTCGCACGTGCGCCGGCTGTTTGCACCGACTGCTGTGCCTTATTGAGGTCCACCGGGGGCACGACCGATGCCGATGAGGGCGCGGTCGACGCTGGGGATGATGGCTGCTGCTCGGCACCGGCGTCTTGCGCTCGCGCGGCGTCCTCGGCACGGCGTCGTTGCGACTCACGGAGGTATTCCATGTCCGAGTAGATGCGGTTGAACATGCTCGTGGCCTTCTCCCTGCCGACGGCGAAATTGCGACCCAGGACCTCGCGCCCCTGGGCGAAGCGCTCATCCAGGTGGAGATCCTTGACTTGATCCGCTATCCTGCGCTGGACGTCATCCATGGTGAGACCCCCGGCGCAGGGATGTTTGGGCTCGGAGACGGCGAACAGATTGGCGTCCGTGTACTGGTTCCACATGCGGTAGTTCTCCGTGCCGGACCAGGCTTCTACCCAGTCGAGGCCGTAGTCGACAGCCGGGTCGGCCTCTGTGGTGGAACCCGTGTCCGGGTTCTCGACAATGAACTGGTGATACTTGACTGATGAGACCAGACCTAGGATATATGCCTCGAATTGCGCGCGGATGTACTCTTCCGAGCCGAGATACTGGAGCGTCTTGGGTCGGCTGGGGTTTGCCTCGTCCCAGGTCTCACTGACTTCGTGGTAGATGCCGTCGATCCAACGGCGATCCGCAGCAGTAAGCGTAAGTGCATTGCGAAGAGAGGCGGACGTGATGTTCACAGTGTCCTCGTCGAGGTTGATGAGGATGTCACTGTAGCGATCCTTCTGCTGCAGCAGTAATGAGTTGGTGCTGCCCACAATGTAGGACTTTGTGCCAAAGTCGGCAAGGATGTCGAGTTGCTGAAGGGGCGTGTACGGGCCAAAGAGGCTGCCCTGTTCGATTGTGTCAGTAAAACGGGTCTTTCGGGGGCCCGTCAAGTGGCGCCGACGCACCTTGCCAAATATTTGCAGCGGTAGTCCCATAAACGACAACAGCGAGCTGCGATTACTACTCTGCAGGCTCGTGGGCTTCGAAAGTTGACTCTCGTAGGTGTTGAGTTCAGGGTCAGCACAATCCTGGAGATTGCGCATGAGGCCTGGTATGAGCGACACAAGCGCAAACTGGACCATGCACAACCGGTCGCATCGCGAGCCGAAGAAGAGCATCTGCGTCGTAGTCAGTGGTGGTCCCCCCTACCTCCGTGGTGAGTGCATACGTACCTTTGGCTGGAGCAGGCAACTCTTCAGCAAGACCAGCGTCTGCCACCTGAACTCGTGGATCAACTCTCGCAAACTCATGCCAATGAACTGGTCCTGCTCGGAAACGGATTCGAGGTCGCCCCTGGATTTCTCCTCGGCTAGGCTCTCCTGCAGCCCTTTGAGAATGTCGACATCGCTAAAATCACGCTGGTCGAACCAAGCGTGGGTGACTATCCCCAGCCTTTGCCGCAGCATGCCAAAGGACTTGGGATTGTCCGCAATGACCACGACAGCCTTCTGCACCGTCGAGCGGGTGACGTCGTCGGGGCGGTTGATGAGCTGGGTGGAGTCGATCTGTCGCGTACATGATATCCCGAACAAGGAGGTGGCGGGACTCTTGTCGGTCTTGGGTTTCAGGAGGGTGAAGTACGAGAAGTCCTCTTCGGATCTAATCAGCAGGGCGTTAGTGAGCGGTCTTTGTCGAGGATCGCACGTGGCGGTGCATGTGGCCAACGTACGCGTGCGCGCCGTCGCTCAAGGCCATGAATGGCAGCAAGGACCATTTGAACTCTTCAGCCGGATCGAAGCCGTCCTCCACGCCAAACCATGTCTCAACCTCGGGCCCTCGTGCATGGTGAAAGCCGACGACTGTTACCAGCGGGGTGAACCCAGCTGTTTCGGGCTTGATGGGCAATGCTGGGCCTGGCTCTGCAGGGCTAGGTGCAGTCTCGGCGCCATTGGACGTGGATTCGGTGTCTTCGCCGCTCATCGTGCCTTGGGGGTGCAGTAGTTCTATATCAGCTGGCGCTTGAGCTGTGGCTATGGACGTAAAAGGAGCCGTGTCCTCCTGAAATATTGCGCCCTCGGAGGGCTTTGTCGCCAAGTCTACGTCGATGCCAGTGTTTCCCACCAAATATTAGGCACTAAAGACACTGCTCCCTCTCGAACGAGCTCTTTCGGGAGACGCTCAGGGTATGGCAGATGTGGTTGTCGTCGTCAGCGGTGGTGGGTAGACGTGACTTCGCGAAGGGGTTGATGCAATCGAAATCGTGAGAAGCGAGCGTTCTTTCAGCTTTATGTTGAGGAATCGAAGTGGAAGGGCACTATCATGGAAGGTTTAGGAAGATCGAGGCTCGAAACGGTGACCTCGCCGTGATAATAGGAGGTTGTTGAGTCGAGCTCGAATCGCGACTACAGTACAGGTAAGTTACGGTCGAGTCAAAGAATGCCAGAAATTCCCCAAATCGTCACCTTCTGCAGTTGGCCCCACTGACAGTCTAACTGAACTAGGAAAGACCCCGCGTCAACGACTGCGACGCTGAATTGTTTGGTTTGACAATTACGCAGTCAGTATTTACTTATTTATTGGCCTGGCCTTCGCCTCTTGAGTCCAGTCTCCTTGTTTATACGTACAAGAACGAGCGATTCAATTCACATGCTTGACCTGTTATGATGAAACACATTTCAATATGATACTGGCGTCAACAACATCGCGTCACATGTTCTGTCGATAATCGTTGTCACGAGATTCAACATGGAAGGAAACCACCCATCAATCTACAATTGTTCACTAATACCAGTGACAACATTCATTCATCTTGAATCGTAACAGCATACGATCGAAAGTGCCGTCATCATCGCCATCCTCCTGCCAGCGTGTCGTGCATTGCATGAATCTTGGTCCCATGCCCCCGCCTACATTTCACCTACGGCCAGCTTCAGCCTTCAGCAAATCGTCTACATCACGTTCAATTCACATGCAACCAACGCCAATCGTCTGCGTTGTACCTATTTGGCACTGCGTGGTTTTCGAGCGAGACCCTGAAACATCAACTGCCAACATGTATGACGCACACTCAGACTCTCCCACGCTCCAAGAACTTCTTGGGAATCTCTACCGTCTTCGCCCTAATGTACTCGCACGCATTCTTGCCCAGCGTGTCATATGTTGAGCAGCCATTGTAGCCTGCTTCTTGTTAGCGACTCTCCCTTTCGCCTGCAACTACGCTTCATCAGGTCTTACCTCTGTCCAGATGGTCGTGCAGCAAGAAATGCACAGCCTTGATGCCGGGAATCTCGAACCGATCGATCGGTTTCCCCTTGTATTCCTCCGGGCCAAGGAGCTCCTTGAGCTTGTCAATCGTCAAGAAACTGCGCAGCCACTCCCACTCATCCGCGTGCCTCACAAAGAAGCCGGCATTGCAGTCGCTCGCCTTGTCACCGGATCGCCCTAGCACAATGTACCCGAGCGGTGCCCTCTCTGTCTCGCCCCAGCTGTCCAGGGCTCGAGGCTCTGTCGTCTCGTAGCTTGGCTGCTGCTTGGGATACGTCCTTGTCTGTGTAGGTGCGTCCATCTTGATGATCTTGTTCTCACCAAAGAGGCAGTGCACGCGGTGGTTCAGCTCGGTCTGTGGCAGCAACGACACCCAGTACTCATAGTACGGCTTGGGCGCAATCTGCCTGAGGTCATTGCTCAGTGACGCACCGGGGGCACTCTGCAGGAAGACTTCGAGCACCCAGCGGTTGAAGCCGTTCGGAATGTCGGGTCGCATGACCTCTGGGTCCCTGCTCTGAGCAAAGATGCGAAAGTCCACCGTGGCCACGTCCTGGTTGCGCGCGTCGATGGGCGAGGAGCCGTTCTGGTGGAACTTGAGGGTGGTGAACTTTGAGATGTTGTCGCCAATGGCATATCGGATCTGGTCCTCGGTGAATCGGCATTTCTCTTCAATGTCGAGGCCGACAAAGTAAATGTGCCACTCGGCCTGGAAACCTGCAGGTGCAGTGATGCCGACTTTGGTCGTGGGCGGCGGCGGCAACCCCTTTACCCCTGTCACGCGCACAGCGTCCTCGCCCGCTTGCTCCATGACAACGCCTGTAATGTCGGCGACCACATCGCAGTTATAGTACCAGCTGTTTTGGTCCGTCAGCAAGAGCGGCTCGCAAGGCTTCGTCGGCACTTACGGTCCCTGGATCTCGTAAAGGAGCTGTGAGGCAACAGTTCCCACATTCACAGCGCCACCAGTGTTCTTCTCCTTGACGATGACGCACTCGCCCTTTTCGTCAATCTCGGCTATGGGGAAGCCCATGTTCACGTGTTTCTTGTCCTTCATAAACTCTTTGAAACCACCGTAATATCCGCCAGTCACATAGGCTGAGCATTCGATCAAGTGGCCGGCAATCAAAGCACCGGCCAACTCGTCGAGCTGATCGGCGTTCCAGCCATGCCACCACCTAAAGAGTCAGCCATCAGGGAGAGAATGAAGAAGGGAGAAAGGCCTTACGCCGCAACACCTATCACGGGGGCAGCGTCTGCCACACGGCCACAAATGACAATGTCGGCGCCTTGCCTGAGCGCCTCGGCAATTCCAAGGCCTCCAAGATATGCCTGTGCGCATATGGGCTCCATACCCCATTCCTCAAGCTTCTTTCCGTGCATCAGACTCTCAAACTGCTCGCCTTCCTTGATCAATCGATTGACCTGCTGGGTCACATCGTCACCCTCGACCCAGGCAATTTTGAGATGCCCGTGACCCGCGTCTTGCACCATCTTCTGGCACACCTGCGCGAGCAGCTCCGTGTCAGAGGCGCCGGCGTTCACGGCGAGCTTGCACTGGTTCTTGGACAGGGCTTCTATGGCCGGCTCGAAGCACTGAACAAATGTCTCGGCATACATGGCCGTCTTCATACGCTCCTCGAGGGACAGCGATTCTTTGGCACCCGCAGGTAGCTTGGCCTGGTTCTTGGCCTTGCCGCTGCCGTGCATAGTCATGGTCTGTGACATTGTCATGTTAGCATGATACTCAACGTCTTGAGCACAGGTTCCCTACCATTTCTGCCATCCAGTCACCTATCACAGCGTCGACATCGGGGTCTTCAGCCATCGACTTGATCGCACGCGAGCGATCTGTGAAGCCGCCAGAGCAGCCCGCAATGCGGACTGGTCGTCTTGTTGATGGGGCCATGGTATCTGGAATCTGTGATGTCAAGTCCAAGTTTTTGCAGCCTTGATCAGGTGAATGCGTGGAATACAACGATACATCTCTGTCGAGTACCTAGCTATCGACCTAAATATCTATCACCTTGCGGATAACATCCTCCGCTGGGAGGTTGAGGGTATGCGGACGCTAACCGGAGACTGCGGGGTCTCGAGTCAATGATCCCCAGGTTTCGTGGAGAGCCTGACTCATACGCGGAAGTAGTATTTCCATGCAGAGTCCGCGTTACGTACCGTGTCCTGGGCTTTGGATGGGATATGTTGCTGACGCTACTGTTTCAAAGGAATCGGTCCCTTCCTGGCGCGCATGGCTCTTTGCTGGAATGAATATGACGTTCAGAGCATGGAAGCAGGAGTTGCACACGCTGCCGCAAAATATTGAGTGTTTCAACCGATCACCATCCGCAAAACGGTGAGAACAGAGCCAAAGAACTTTGAAGAGTACACAAAACGGAATGAGCTCTATAGTACGATTCCTTGTCAACACGTAAGATGTGGCACTTGGAATGCGAACATCACCTGCGAGCAGATATGCTGCTTGGATGGTTATGAGGAGTCAAGGTACAGGGTAGGCAGGTAAGCGCAGAGACAAAACAGACCCGACTGGCATGGACCTATAAGAACCGTGAACAACAAGTATCATGAGAACATGGCCGGCCAGTCTGTACGTACTAATTAGACCAGTCCAGGTCAGCGAGTTCGACTGTCAATGGCGGCTTCGACGCTGAGATGCTGCTTTTCACACTTGAATCGAAAACGCAACTCGCGGGGCAGAGCGTGTCTCATCACCCTGCCAGCTGACTCGCTTCATGTCTCAATGGTTCGGACGAATCTCGTCGCGCCCAGTCCTTGGCTCATTGCAGCAACGCTCGCTTGCATGGAATTGGACCAAAGTCGGAATGGCCATGTGGGACTGGGCGACTATGTACGTACGTGCGAACGATCATGCTCGCGGATCGGGCTCAGCATCCGCAAGAAGACGATGGGAAGACGGCGTGATCGATCATGCACTCATCAGAACCCAATCTCATCTCACGATCCCGCTGGCTACCGCTAGAGAGTCTAAGAGAGATGAGGGCAGAGCTAGAGAGCGGTAGAGCCTAACCATTGGAGTCCCCTGTCCGTACCTTGCAGCTCGTCGAGACGCTGATTGGGCATCCCTGAAGCTCATTTCGCGATCGCGACAGCATTGGTCGGAATGCAAACCATGTGGAACCGCCGCCCACGACATGCGGAACCGTGACATGGATGATGGCGTCCACCAGCCAGAGGGTGCTCCAGGGGATTTGGCGGAGGGAGACTGGAGGGTCTTATTTACCTCCTTGACCTTACCGGAGCGACAAGTCAACATCCCTGCCCGGCCAGGCTTTTTCAGCTTCCACTCCCCTTTCCCGGTCCTCTAGGCTAGGCTCTCAGTCTCTCCCTCCTGGCTCCATCTTGCTTGCTTGCTCCCCACGTTCATTTGGCTGACCTGGCCGTCCTTTTCTGTTCTTGTTCTTCTTGCCTTTGCCATCACGTTCAGTCGCTCGCTCGCTCCAGTCGCTCATCGCGTCCACAGTCGCGTGTGGAATATACTACGCCACGAGGCTGTCTGTCGAGTAGACGCCCCCATACATTGCTCATCAGCCAGCAATTCACGACAATCGTTACGAAATACCACGACGTTCATTCATTTATACTACAGACAAGTCGATCTTTGATCGACCACTAGCCAAGCTAAACCCGACGATCACTCAACCCAGCCTCAGATCTGCTTCCTAGACATATCGCTAGACGCGACATTGTCCACTCCTCGTCACGATGAAGGCATCTGTCCAGGCCGTCTTTGGCTGGACGCTTGTTCTCCTGTCGTCGCCCCTATGCGAGGCCAGCCACCATCACAACCACCGCCGTCTTCACGAGGAACACCTGGAGCGCAAGCATACACACTTGCACGAGCGCGATCTCAAACTTGCTCCTACCTCTGACATTGCCAAGAGAGGTACAACCTGCGCCTTCCCTGGCGATGCCGACCCCAACCTGGTGGCCATCACGCCAGACTCTGACAATGCGGGCTGGGCCATGAGCCCCGACCAGGCCTGTGTTGCGGACAGCTATTGCCCCTACGCTTGCAAACCTGGATATGTCATGGCGCAGTGGGAGAAGGGCTCGACCGTCAGCTATCCGTCTTCGATGAACGGTGGCCTGTACTGCGACAAGAATGGTGAGCTGGAGAAGCCATTTGACGACAAGCCATACTGCGTCAAGGGTACTGGTACCGTGAAAGCCGTCAACAAGGCTGGTGGTGATGTCTCCTTCTGCCAGACAGTCTACCCTGGCAACGAGGCCATGATTATTCCGACTCTCGTCAAGGACAGTGTTACCATTGCCGTCCCCGACACAAGCTACTGGTGTGAGACTTCAGCTCACTACTACGTCAACCCTCCCGGCACTGGCGCCGAGGGCTGTGTCTGGGGCGAATCCTCGAAAGCCATTGGCAACTGGTCTCCCTACGTGGCTGGTGCCAAAACCGACGCTACCGGCAACACCTTCCTCACGCTTAGTTGGAACCCTGAGTGGCAGAAGATCTCCGCGCTGAACAGCCAGCCAGTCGATTACAAGCTGGAAGTTGAGTGCGATGGTGACTGTGTTGGCACGCCTTGTGGCATCGACCCCTCCAAGGGCAAGGGTGACGTCCAGAGCTCCAACGCCGGCACTGGCGACGCTGGCAACAACTTCTGCGTTGTGACCGTTCCCAAGGGGAGCACTGCCAGCATCATTGTCAAGTCCTTGGACGGCTCTAGCAGCGGTGGAAGCAAGGACGACGATGACGAGGAGGAAGAAGAAGAGGAGGAGGAGGAGCCTACGACGTCTTCAGCTGCTCCCTCTACAACTTCGCAGGAACCTACAACCACGTCTGAGGAGCCCACCACTTCGTCCACCACCTCAACGACCGTGGAGTCGACCACTGTGGTTTCGACATCGACTACTTATGAGGAGACTACCACCTCTTCCTCCTCCTCCTCCTCGACGCCTACTCTCTCGTCCACCGAAACTACCTCGACGAGCACCAAGAGGAAGAAGATCACTGCCAAGCCCGGTATCTTCCAGGAGTTGCAAAACTCAACGTCCACCATGACAAGCGGCTCGCACAGCGCCACGCTCACCACTGGTTCCGACTCGGAGGCCACCGGTGACGCCGCGAATGACTCTGGCGATGAGGACGACTTCGCTATCGCCCGCAAGGGCGACCCGGCCATGGCCGGTCTGGTCGTCGCCTTTGTCGTGGCCCTGTACTTCTTCTAAGTCCATGTCACCGGGCTGCCACGACAACGCTTCTCTTCCGAAACATATATACCATCCACACCCATCCGACGATGGCTTTTCAAGCTTTACGCGGCGGCCCCCCCCCCCCCTTCTTTTTGGTCAAGCAACATTCTCATGCTGTCGTTTTTTTCTTCTTTGACAGCTGGGCGTTTGGCACGTATTTACTTCTTGTGATATACCCTTGCAGCATATATATACATTTGGTGGTGTTCTTCTGGTTACAGTACATGTGGGAGGGCGGAGTAGGAAAAGCCAAAAATCTTTCTCAGTGATATCAAGTTTGGGACACGACGCCACGGGCCATGTACACGAGGAGAGGGTATTTCTTCTCCTTCTTCTTCGGCACTTTCAGGATAGCGCAGTTTCTCGGTGGGAGGGGGAAAGGGCGTGTATACGATCGAACAAGTAATTTATAAAGAATCATGACTCCCGTCTCCTCGTGATCTCAACGGCGCCTTGCATTCTTCGTATGGGTATCGTACCATGTCCCTCGCTATATACGCATGTACACTTCATCAAGCCTTCACCCACCCAGGTACATCCTCCTGATCGTAGTACTGGTCGTACTTCCTATCTGCTATCGCTGCCCACGGGGTTGGCCACCCTGCAGCCACCGGTCCCTTGGCCTTTGCGCCTATGATGGCGAAACGTCCCTGCCCATGCGCCACGAACCCGTGCATAAGGCCCTGCTGCACCATCTCCGCCACCATCATCTCAACATCCTCCGCGGTGATCTGCGCATTGCCCCACAGGATGCCCTCGTGCGAGCGGAGCTTGCGTGGCCCACTGGGCGGCGCGACGAGCGTCGTGTTGGCATTGTTCCGGGCCGCGTGCACGGCCAGTGGGTTGACGCCCTGGGAGGGGCGATGCGTGGTCGACGAGGGCGTGTAGCCTTCGATCCGTCTCTGCAGGAACGACGCGGCGGTCTGCAAGTCGGCCAGGTCAAGCGTGGCGGCTTTGCGCGACGAGGCGTCCTCGGGCGGCTGATATGTCAGGATGAACGTCTTCCTCGCCAGACTCCGCCATAGCAGTGGCCGTAACTTGTGTGCTAGTTGGAGGAATAGGCCTCGCTCGTAGAGCCAATCCTGCTGCGTGGCGAGATGCGCCTGGAAAGCTGCGAAGTCGCCGGAGCGTATGGCTGCGCAGAGCGGGAAGAAGACAGGGGCCAGGTTCTTGGCCTCGGGTCTGCTGAGGAGGTTTTGGGAGGGGAAGCGCCCTAGGAGGAGGTTGCACGGGATGAGGTAGGTGAGAATCCTGGCGCGATGTGTGACGAATGTGGGGAGAGTCTGGAGGTATGCTGCCTCGAGGCAGTGCGCTGCTCGGAGGTAGTGTGTGTTGGCGAACCAGTAGCGGCCGAGGTAGTAGAGAAAGGTGACGCGTTGCGCGGCTGGGTAGAGGTTGAGCAGCGGTGCTTGTGAGGCCATCTGACTGAGCAGCATGGTTGCTGGTGTGATTTTGCGGCACTGGAGGCTTCTTAGTAACGTGGTGTGCGCAACAACGGCAAAAGAGAATTAACTCACCGCAAAAGAGAGCTTGAGGACCAGGTTTGCGAATGTGTAGACGGCTTGCTTTCTCCCCTTTGGCGCCGTCCACCTGTCTGTTGTACGATCTTGAAGACACGTCGTAAAGATCTTCTTGATGGTTTCGGAGGTCCTGCCAATGATGGAGCCTTGGCCATCGTCGCCTCCCCCGTCGCCGCTCGCATCTTCTGCGCGCTTTGCCTTGCGAAGCAGGTCTGGTCGCCGGCTCAGCGTCATTGTCAGCTGTGCGAGGGTCTGTGAGAGGGCCAAGCATGTCTGCATGAGTATGTCACCCCCAGAGGGGTACGAGAAGGCTGTTGCGCTGGCACTTTGAAGGCTATCAGTCGATGGGCAAGTATCGCGAGTGAGAGGGCCGACCTACTTGACAAGATTGGTGAGAAGCTCGTGCGTTCTCAGCAGATCATTCCAATCGGCATCGCGCCAGTAGATGAGATACTCCTTGATAAACGCGTACAGCCCGCCCCACGCAGTGATCTGCCCTTCTTTGGCATGGTCCGTCTCGTCGGGGATCATATGCTCGATCCATTTCTCGAGGGATCCGTGCAATGGCTTGTCCCGCTTGCCACGAAGCTCCTGGCCCATTTCATGGTAGCTAGCCGGGGCTTCTGGCACCACCTGCAGCCATTGCCTGAGTTTTTCTCCGTTGCCGCTTGCGATATCTTTGCGTATTGTGACGAGCAGTTCGTTGACCCGGGACATGATGTGTGCTGTCGCACCGTCGCGGCAGTCAAGAAATTTGGATGATGAAGAGGTTGAGAAACGTTGGCAGTATACGAGAGGTCCAGTCCCGTCGTCAATGGCCTGTTCTACAGGTTACCCTACAACGCGCCACTGCCTCGACAAGCCCGCAATGTGTGGTGAAGACTTATGCTTCATTTATACATTTTTTTGCTTTTCGCGTATGTATTTACACCATTTGAAATGCCATGGCTCTCAAACCGACTCTACACGCTGCACCACAAGTGCAGTAGCCGCACCGCCACCATTGCAGATGGCAGCGACACCGTACTCGCCAGGCTTCAGCTGGTGAAGCAAAGTCGTCAAGATGCGCGACCCTGAGCTGCCGAGGGCGTGGCCCAAGGAAATAGCACCGCCCAGAGGGTTGACCTTTGCGTTCTCCAGACCAAGGATCTTGGAGTTAGCCAGGATAACACCGGCAAAGGCCTCATTAAACTCCCAAACCGCCACCTGGTCCTTGGTGATACCAGCACGCTCGAGAGCAATGGGCACAGCCTTGGCTGGAGCCACGGGGAAGTCGATGGGCGCGATGGCGGCGTCAGCGTACCCGCAGATCTTGGCCAATACTCGCGAGCCAGAGCCGTACTTCTGCGCAATGGCCTTGCTGCCCAGGACCAGAGCGCTGGCGCCGTCGTTGAGGGTCGATGAGTTGGCAGCGGTTACGGTCCCACTGCCGTCGCGAACGAAAGCTGGCTTGAGGGTTGGTACCTTTTCGAACTTGATGTCCATGAAACCCTCGTCGGTATCAATGACTGTGTCGCCTTTGCGGCCCTTGACAGTGACAGGGGCAATCTCCTCGGCAAATGCCTTCTCCGACCAAGCCTTCTGCGCGTTCTTGTAGGACTGGATGGCGTACTCATCCTGCTGTTCTCTGGTGATGCCGTGTTCCTTCACAGTGTTCTCACAGCAGTTGCCCATGTGAAACTGGTCGTAAACATCGGTCAGGCCGTCCTTTATTAAGCCATCCTCAAGCTTGACGTTGCCAAAGGCAGGCAGGCCACTGGCACGAGGCAGGTAATAAGGCACCCGCGTCATGTTTTCCATCCCACCGGCAATCTGCGCCTCAGCGAGACCAAGCTCAATGTTCTGCGCAGCCAGCGCAACGGACTTGAGACCCGAGGCGCAGACCTTGTTGACGGTGGTGGCCTCTACGGACTGCGGTAGACCGGCGAAGATGACGGCTTGACGAGCGGGGGCCTGGCCCATGTTGCCGCTGAGAACATTGCCCATGTACACATCGGTAATGTGCTCAACGGGAACCTTGGATTTCTCCAGTGCTGACTTGATCGCCACAGCGCCCAGCTTGGAGGCCTCGACAGTGGTAAACGAGCCGTTGAACTGACCAAGTTAGTTTTGAAGCTGGAGTGGAGGCGATTTCAAGCAGCATCTGACAAACCTTGGCTGTCGGTGTGCGCGCAGCGCTGAGAATGTAGGCATCCTGGATCTCCTTGCGCAGGGCAGCACTGGTGGTGAAGGCGCGCACCGTCTTCACATGCCGAGCGAACTGCCCAGCCAGCCTCGGGGAGCGCAATTGCGTCATTGCCATCACCATTGTAATTCGTTTCGAAGTCGGTTTTGTCGACGGTTGGAACAGAACGTATCACAAAAACAGAGATAGCAGGGAAGGGGTATGGACACGGGGAAAGGAAGGAAACGGAATGGGGGACAAGAAGATCGGGTTGTTGGAGGAACCTATCCGCACCTTACATACCCAGATGCCTAGGTCGTCTCAGCTCGGTCCGCTTCGGCTTTCGGCGGGCAGTGACGGGTGGCCGAGCGTGTCGGTGGTGCAGCCCGTCCGGGGTAGCGCATCATCACCCTGTCAAGACAGATATCGGATCCGATCGATCATCACCTTTCGAGGGTGCTGATCACTGATGCCCGCAACGGACATGTGATGCTGACAAAACAGCATTGTCTCGTCCAACAAACCCCGAAAGATTGTAACTTGAATTTGTAGCTTGCATGTTATCACCAGGCCTCGAGCATGGCACGACGATGTTAGTAAGGTAAGGTACGTACCTACTTGGGCGTTCCTCCCGCGATCATCACGTGAGGGCGCGCCACACGTGGCGGGGCCGCAAGTTAGAAGACTGGACGGCAAGCCACTTGGTGTAGATGAGGAGCCCATTACCGCACTACGTACATTATCCACTCGAGTCTGTTTGATCACTCACAAACCTATCCTTCGCCTCTTCGTGTCCGAATTCCTCTCCGCCGACCGTGCTCATCAGAGAGACTTTTCGATCCTACATTTCTTGTGACGAGTCACCCCCCTCATCACCCGACAACGAAGACCCTTGCGCAACGTCCGATTACCCAACCAATACCCCAAGATGTCGACAGCTGCACGCCGCCGTTTGATGCGTGACTTCAAGGCAAGCAATCACCGATAGTGTCAAATAGGATATGGTTGAGCTGACATGTTCCAGCGCATGCAAACTGATCCTCCCGCTGGTGTCTCGGCCTCGCCTGTTTCCGACAATGTCATGACATGGTATGCTGCCATCGCATCGTAAGCTTTGTGAACAACAGCTCACGAACATTTCCAGGAACGCAGTCATCATCGGTCCTGCCGATACACCTTTCGAAGATGGAACCTTTCGACTCGTGATGCAGTTCGAGGAGCAGTACCCCAACAAACCGCCACAAGTCAAGTTCATCAGCCAGATGTTCCACCCAAACGTGTACTCATCGGGCGAACTCTGTCTCGATATCCTTCAAAACAGATGGAGTCCGACGTATGACGTTGCTGCAGTGCTCACGAGCATTCAAAGGTGAGCGAGGAGGGACATACTCTGACACAGGGTCTAACGTGCGACAGTCTCCTCAACGACCCCAATACCGGATCACCAGCCAACGTCGAGGCGTCGAACCTGTACAAAGACAATCGCAAAGAATACACGAAGCGGGTGAAGGAGACCGTGGAGAAGAGCTGGGAAGACTGAGGGCTCACTTTCATCAAGCGGAAGCACCAGCGACATAGCGTGAGCCTTGGGCACCGCTCTGTCTCCAATATCGGAGCTGTGGAGTTTGCAGGCGTTTACTGGCGCATTTTGAGCTTTTATACCAAGGAACCGGTCGCATAGGGCAAGGATATTGGTCGTTCGGGTAGTGTTGAGGTCCATAGCTCGAGGGTGTTCACGATGGCAGCGTTGTATTTGTTCATGTCAGTGGCTTGTCTTTAGATTACTTTTGGCGCCTTTAGTGGTGTTCTTTGATTACAAATGTCAACAAATCTAGAACGATGTTTGTACAGCACGCTGGTCCCCAAGTGATGGCAGTACCTAGACGCAACGAGTCCGTACGTTTGGAACGTTTGTCTTGGCACCCATGAACCCCCAATTGTGGCGGTGCGAGTGAGCCACACAGGAGGTTGTTAGCGCAGCGTCGGCGACTCGGCAGACTGGACGCCAGCGCCCGCCTGTAGCAATCTATGCCGTGTGGCTTGGACGGCAACGGGCAGCCCATCCTGTCATCTTGCTGCACGCGAACCCTCCGAAGTCCCTCCCACCTTCATGGTAGCGCGTCAACAACCCGCTACTACGTACCTCCTCCCGTCGCGGTTGCCAAGCGTAAAGAGCGGTCTCTCCCCTTACTTCGACGCTGCGGGTACGGCCAGGATTATTAGACCTTCTGCCACGTTTCCCCAGTCCCTACGACTAGGTCAAGTATCGCAGCTTGTTATCGTCCACCGACAACCTAATTCGGGCACTGCCCTGGATTACCTCGACGCCGGCCTCGGGCACCCGCAGCCTGTCCCCACCCCCTGAACGATAGACCTCGAGGTCAGCAGTCTGCCTGCGCACGGATGAAAGCGAGCGAGCTCTGGACAAGGGAACATTCACCATGTCTGCTGCCAACAGCATCAAGGTCGTGGCACGGTTCCGGCCGCAGAACCGCATAGAGCTGGAGTCGGGAGGTAAACCAATCGTTACGTTCGACTCGGAGGAAACATGTACTCTCGATGTATGTCCTGAAGAACCGGGGACGCTCTCGACCAATGGCTGACAGACGCACAGTCGCGCGAAGCGCAAGGTAGCTTCACCTTTGACAGGGTCTTTGACATGGGATGCAAGCAACAGGACATTTTCGACTTCTCCATTCGCCCAACAGTCGACGACATTATCAACGGTTACAATGGCACCGTATTTGCCTACGGCCAAACGGGTGCCGGTAAATCATATAGTACGTCTTGGGAGCTCGCACGTAATGGCAATCGCTGACTGTTCCCGCAGCCATGATGGGCTCGAATATCGACGACGAGGAGGGCAGGGGAGTTATCCCACGTATTGTCGAGCAGATCTTCGCCAGCATCATGTCGAGCCCTGAAACCATCGAGTACACTGTTCGAGTTAGCTACATGGAGATCTACATGGAGAAGATTCGCGATCTTCTCGCGCCACAGAACGATAATCTCCCTGTCCACGAGGAGAAGAACCGTGGTGTCTACGTCAAGGGGCTTTTGGAGATATATGTGTCAAGCGTTCAGGAAGTGTACGAAGTCATGCGACGAGGAGGCAATGCTCGCGCTGTGGCGGCCACCAACATGAACCAGGAGTCCTCTCGCTCACACTCGATTTTCGTCATCACCGTCACTCAGAAGAATGTTGAAACCGGCTCGGCGAAGAGTGGTCAGCTCTTCTTGGTCGACCTGGCTGGTAGCGAGAAGGTCGGCAAAACGGGCGCCAGTGGTCAGACTCTGGAAGAGGCGAAAAAGATCAATAAGAGTTTGAGTGCTCTTGGTATGGTCATCAACGCCTTGACCGATGGCAAATCCTCTCACATCCCGTACCGAGATTCCAAGCTCACTCGTATCCTGCAAGAGTCCCTGGGTGGTAACAGTCGAACGACTCTGATCGTCAACTGCTCGCCCAGCAGCTATAACGATGCCGAGACCATTGGTACTTTGCGTTTCGGTACCAGAGCAAAGTCGATCAAGAACAAGGCCAAGGTCAACGCCGAGCTCAGCCCTGCCGAGCTCAAGACGCTCCTCAAGAAGGCACAGGGCCAAGTCACCAACTTCGAGAACTACATTGCGAACTTGGAGGGCGAAATCAACCTGTGGCGTGCTGGTGAACAGGTTCCCAAAGAGAGCTGGGCTCAGCCTGGCGCTGCCGGCGCTGTAGTCAAGGCCGAGGCGAGGCAACCTAGGCCCTCGACACCCTCAAGGTTTGCTCCCGACAGCCGCGCCGAGACCCCGATCCCCTCTGAGCGCTCGGGTACACCAAGTATACCACTGGAAAGGGACGAACGCGAGGAGTTCTTGAGGCGGGAGAACGAGCTGCAGGATCAGCTTGCCGAGAAGGAGTCGCTGGCTACGACTGCCGAGAAGCAGCTGCGCGAGATGAAGGAGGAGCTAGGCTACATCAAGGAGCACGACAGCAAGGTCGGAAAGGAGAACGAGAAGCTGACGGGCGAGGTCAACGAGTTCAAGATGCAGCTCGAGCGGCTCAACTTTGAGGGCAAGGAGGCGCAGATCACCATGGATGCGCTGAAGGAAGCCAACGCGGAGCTGACGGCAGAGCTTGACGAGGTCAAGCAGCAGCTTCTGGATGTCAAGATGAGCGCCAAGGAGAGTGGTGCCGCCATGGACGAGAAGGAGAAGAAGAAGGCTGAAAAGATGGCCAAGATGATGGCTGGATTCGAACTCGGCGGCGATGTCTTCAGCGACAATGAGCGGTCCATCGGCGAGGCCATCGCCAAGCTCGACACACTGTACGAGCAAAGCTCCGTTGGCGACAACATTGCCCCCGACGAGTTCAAGGCACTGAGGGCCAAGATGGTCGAGACGCAAGGCATTGTGCGGCAGGCTGAGCTGTCCATGTACAGCGCTGGATCCAACGACATGGACGCCCGCCGCAGGCAAGAGCTCGAGTCGAGACTGGAGGCTCTCCAGCAAGAGTACGAGGACTGCCTCACGCGCAACCTGGGCGAGAGTGACGTCGAGGAGGTCAAGGCGCGCCTGGAGCACGTGTACCACAATCGCCAGACGACCCAGGGACAATTGGTCGACGAGCTCAAGGCCGACATTACCCAGAAAGCAGCCGAAAACACGCGCATGAAGACCCTTATCGAAGATCTTCAGCAACGCGCCAAGTCTGGCGGGAGCTCGGGAGCGACCAACGGCAAGACGGTGCAGCAACAGATTGCCGAGTTTGATGTCATGAAGAAGAGTCTCATGCGAGATCTGCAGAACCGCTGCGAGCGTGTGGTCGAGCTCGAGATCTCCCTGGACGAAACGCGGGAGCAGTACAACAACGTGCTGCGCTCCTCGAACAACAGGGCACAGCAGAAGAAGATGGCGTTCCTGGAGCGCAACCTCGAGCAACTCACCCAGGTACAACGACAGCTGGTCGAGCAGAACTCGGCGCTCAAGAAGGAGGTGGCCATTGCTGAGCGCAAGTTGATTGCTCGCAATGAGCGCATCCAGAGCCTGGAGAGCTTGCTGCAAGACAGCCAGGAAAAGATGGCAGCTGCCAACCACAAGTATGTCCCACGTGTTGCTCTTGCTCGTTTTCTTATATGCTAACATCGTGATAGGTTCGAGGTGCAACTTGCCTCCGTCAAGGAACGTCTGGAGAGTGCCAAGGCTGGCAGCACGCGTGGTCTGAACCAGGCGGGCGGCGGCTTCAGCTTCGCAGGTGCAGGCAGCCGCATCGCGAAGCCCCTGCGCGGTGGAGGCGGCGACGCGCCCGCTGTGAACCCGACCATACAGACGATTCAGAACGAGAGTGGCAATGGCAATGGCAACGGCGGAAACAAGCGATCAAGCTGGTTCTTTAACAAGGGTTAGACGGACGGTATATACACGGATCGACGGCGAGCAGGCGTCTGCGTGCATGCATGCGTGCGTGCGAGCGAGAGGAGGACACCGATACCCAGAGGATGCCGGCAACGGCATCATTTCCGTTGCTTTCCGTTGTTAGGCCGCCCTTTGCGTTTGCAGAACCAAGCTCTGATGGAACGGCGAGGATGGCCGGGGCAGAAAGACCTTTTTCTCCATATGCGTAGAGGATGGGACGGGCAGTCATTTTGTTGGATTCGATTATTGGGTGGGCCATATCTTGTGTTCGGGGGTATAGCAGCAAGCGGCAGACTATTTCCTTGTCATGATTACAGACGAGTCATAAGAACTGAACGATTAGATTAAGTTTAAAGTATCCGACCGCTTCATCGAGGTGACTAATGCTGAAGTTTACCCATGATGTACTGAAATCGTGAGTTGAGGCAAACATCGCTGCCCCACCATCACGAGTGAGCGACCTCAGCTTGACATAATAACCACCGTCTCTGTTTCATCAAAGAATCGACAACTCACCAATATTGACAGAATATCCTCAACTTTGCAATAACCTGCACGCTTCATTCCAAGATACGATTCCGCTATCGGAATCGCAGTCGATCATCGATGCCGTCCTCAATACCAAACCTCCTCACCCTGCGCGGCAGAGGGGGCTCACGCGCCTCAAGGGGTAGAGGCAGAGCCCACCCTGATGCGCATGACACGACAATCCAAGGCACCGACACCGATGCTGCCGTCTCCCGCCTCAGTGCTGTGCACTGCGGCTACCTCACAGATCCATACGCCCAGTTCTTCGTCAGCGCAGATGGGGGACCGCCGACAAGACGACTCCCCATCATCAACCGCGGCACATACACACGAACCACGGCATTGGATCGGCTTGTGGATGCATTTCTCGATGGCCGGGGACAGAGGCAAATCGTGAGTCTAGGCGCTGGGACAGACACGAGGGTCTTCAGGCGGTTCGCAAGGGGCGAGACCGAAGGTCTAGTGTACCACGAAATCGACTTTGAGGTCATCTCGCAGAAGAAGATGCGGATCGTCCGAGGGAACCCAATGTTGTCAAGGATCATGGGTGAGATCACCGTCAGTGAAGATGCGACCTATTGGAGTAGTGATCTTGGCACACGGGGGGAGTATCACTGCCATGGCCTCGATCTTCGGAAACTGGTCGATGCCGGCGAGAGCCAAGCTCTCATACCAGGTCTACGGACCGACATACCCACCCTTGTGGTCTCCGAATGCTGCCTGTGCTACTTGGCGACTGAGCAGGCAGCGGCTGTGCTTGCGTACTTCCACAACCGCATACAGTCACTTGGCACAGTCATCTACGAACCCGTGCTATCGCATGATGCTTTTGGGAAAGTCATGACTTCGAATCTTGCTGCGAGGGGCATCAGTATGCCGACGCTGGATTCGTACCCTACACCGACAGATCAGGAGAAGAGGCTATCGGAGGCCGGGTTTCATGGATCAGTGAAAGCCATGACTGTTGGGGATATATGGAGGAGGTGGGTGAGCGAAGACGAGAAGACCAGACTTGATTCGCTAGAGGGGCTGGACGAGGTCGAGGAGTGGGAGTTGCTTGCTGGGCATTATGTCGTCGCGTGGGGCTCGAAAGGCCTTGATGTACAGGGTTGGAACGAACTGCCAAACTAGCTTATTACTAGCGAGATATAGAATACTTACTTCGGACCATGTTGTGATCGACCACCCTAGACAAGCGTTGGCGTTGATGAAGAAGGGTGTCACGTGCCGCGTCGCATTGGCGTCTAGCGACCGTGACCAGCCGGCCAGCCGAATCGTGGTGCCATTCACACATGCGCTACAACCATCAATTACTATGGATTATTTTGTCGCAATTCATTTATACTACTTGAGCCCTCTTATTACCATCGCTTTCTTGTCCAAACATCCAGTCAGCATTCGTATATCATCCTTGGCGTTCTAATACTGGAGACGAGTCGGCGACGATCTTGCGCGTACGCAGCTTGCCGCATCCATTACACGCTCCAGACCATCGCCTGCATTGATACTTCCCGTCCAAGAGAATTTGAGGGGCCATTGGGGTCCCTTTGAGTTGGCAAGATGGCGGACAAGCAGTATAAGTACCGCAGTGAGATCAGTCAGGTATGTCAATTGGCCTGGCCCTTTCCTATGTCTACGCACCCCCATCCCATCATCATCATCGCCAAAGAATCTGTGGTGGGCGAACAGAACGCCAGCCGTGTTCGATAGGACCTACAGCGGGTATAGCGCTCGACAAGTTTTGCGCGCGGCTCATCGCATGATCGGCCGTTGGCTGGCTGTGACTGTCAAGCATTGTCGAAACGGAGACCCGCAGTCTGGTTCTGGGCGAGGCTTCAGGCGCTCACCATGAGCTCGCTTGCACCTCAGGTCGAGGCGGTTTACTACTGTTGCGCTGAAATCGTGGGCGCTCACTACTCTTCCCTCATTCACATCTTGAATGACATCTGCCGCCATCATGACCAGCCTGTTTTCATACAACCCCAATACTAGATCACACAAGGAAGCCATGATTAGGCTGTTCGGACACAGGCTGATTGAATCCTTCTTCTTACAGATGATGTACGTCAGCGGCGAAACTGCTGAACCTCCTGCGGAAACGACGAGTATCATGGAAGACATTGTGCGCCAGCAGGTGATAGAAATGGTAAGCCCCCATGCTGCGAGGAGCTCGCCTGCAACATCCAAGGCTAACAATACCGTAAGCTGCGCAATTGCACAGAGCTAGCCTCCCGTCGAGGGTCCAAGTCCATCAGTATCAACGATCTCATCTTTCAGATTCGCCACGACCAGGCCAAGGTCTCGCGGCTACGGACATTTCTTAGCTGGAAAGACGTGCGGAAGAACGTGAAGGACTCGGATGACAAGGGAGCCGACGCTGATCTCGCAGCCGGTGACGATCCCACAGGCGGCGTGGTGGGCGGAGGACCAGCCGACGAGGCCGCCAAGAAGAACAAAAAGTCCAAGATTGGTCTCCCCTGGGAGCATGCGTCCCTGTACCCGGTGGAAGTGCCCGAGCGCGACGACGAGGAGGACGAGGACGAAGACGAGATGAACTTTATCACCCTGCAGCGGTTGCGGCGTGCCGACGAGCGCACAAAGGTCATGACTAAGGAAGAGTATGTGACGTGGTCGGAGTATCGCCAGGCATCCTTCACATACCGCAAAGGCAAACGCTTCCGCGAGTGGGCCGGATTCGGCATTGTGACGGACAGCAAGCCCTCGGACGACATTGTCGATATTCTCGGCTTCTTGACGTTCGAGATGGTGCAGGTCCTGACGGAGATTGCGCTCAAGGTCAAGGAGCAGGAAGACTTGGCGCGGGCGCAGAGCGGCGGGGGCGACGACGACAAGGCGGCCGGGTCGAAGAAGAGGAAGCTTCACCAGGGCCTCTTTGATCCGCCTAGCGAGGGCAAGAGGCCGATTGAGCCCAGGCATGTGCAGGAGGCCTTTCGACGATTCCAGCAACGGCCCAAGAAGTCAAAGGCGATGCTGAACGGGACGAGGATGGTGCAGCATACGCCACTTAACATTATCTGACCCCGTCGAAATTTTGGCATGTACTTGGGAGGTTATTCGGGATTGGTGCTGGGGCGTTTACGGGATCAGCGTGTTGGAAGGGCTTGGTTTAATTCGGATTGCGCGAGAGTCGATGGTCGACCTTGTCTAGATGGGCGAGCATGCTGGAGATCCTTGAGTAAGGACAATGGAATACAGAAGCTTACTTGACTGACTGCCTCACGTCTCCGAGGGTGTGAAGCAGAAACGACTAACACTCGAGCAGATCTGTTAGTCAACACTCTGAGCATATTTACTGACTTGCAGAGAAAAGCAGCTACTAAGCGTTAGGCATCCGATGAGCTCAAATAGTGAGACCACTTTGCCCTGGTTTTCTGGCATGGTGATTGAGAGTGAGAGATGCGGAAGTACCGCGCGTCCGTTTATGCAGCCACAGGATGAGGCGGGGCCGGAAGACCCTGGATAAACAAGCACCCTACATGCACCGTAAATACGGATACTTTGCTCAGCTTTCTTTGCTGAGCTTCGCTGTGTTGGGCTGACAGGCGCACTCATGTCTTGGCGTCTCAACATCAGCTCGACCTTTCGCTGGTTTCTTCCCTCTCACAAGCCTCGTGATCCGCCCAAGACAAACACGAACAGACGAAGCACACGGGTCACACCGTCAGTGAATCATTGCCGACGCAGAACTACACCTTACAGAGCCAGCGCGCCGGTCTCGCCAGCATGGCCTCCATCTTCAAAAAGGTCCAAGGCGGCATCGAAGCTATGCTTGGCGACGAGAAACACTCCCACGCCCACATAGGGCATGCCTGCGATGATTTGCACTCGGAAGAACACAGGGCGAATCGATACCACTCGTTTGCACCGGAATCCAGTGGCGACGCCAAGTGGTATGTGGACGGGTGCTCGTATTTCTGGGCAGTCTCAGAGGCTCTAGAGCGTGAGTGTTGTCTCTGCCATCCCTTCCAACTCAACTCTTCTCATTCTCTGACATTTGACGGCAGAGGCGAAAGAAGAGATCCTCATCTTGGACTGGTGGCTGAGCCCAGAACTCTACCTCCGTCGGCCACCGTCTCAGAATGAGCAGTACCGCGTGGACAACATGCTCAAGGCTGCAGCCGAGAGGGGTGTCAAGGTGCATATCATCGTGTACAAAGAGGTCCAAGCGGCCTTGACATGCGACTCAAATGTGAGATCCTCAAGCCATGAAAGGTTCAGCTAGGTAGCGATATTGACCAGCGGCAGCACACCCGTAAGGCGCTCGAGGCCCTGCATCCCAACATTGGTGTCTTTAGGCACCCGGACCATACACCTACTGGGTACGACCTGGCGTCTGAGTTGGGCGATGTATTAGATCACCTAACCAACTTTGACTTGGCAAAAGCATCGGGCAGTGCTGTGGAGGCAATCTATGGTACTGCCGACGGTATGGTGCTGTTCTGGGCGCACCATGAGAAGCTGCTTGTTGTTGATCGCAAGCTCGGGTTCATGGGTGGTCTTGATATGTGTGAGTCGAGCACATGCAGCCAGCACGATTTTGACAGCAGAAACTGACTGAGATGCTAGGCTTCGGTCGTTGGGATACAAGCAGTAGGTTTCAACACCAGAGAGCCGCATATGATGCTTTGCTGAAGAACGACGCGCAGGTCATCCCATTGCAGACGCACATCCTAGCAACCTGGACGCCATTATCTTCCCAGGCCAAGACTACAACAATGCTCGAGTGTATGATTTTCACGATGTCGGCAATTGGAACCAGAACAAACGCAAGCACCTCCCCTTCATACACACCCTATTCTGGTGCTAATTCACTCAGTGGACCGAACCAAGAGCTCACGCATGGGCTGGTCTGACGTGGCCCTGAGCATGCAAGGGCCGATTGTCGACAGTATGATTATACACTTTGTGGACCGATGGTAATCGAATTTGCTCTCTAGCCTAGAGAGGATCCGGCGCTGATTTCGAGCTTAGGAACTACATCTGGGGGGAAAAGTACAAAAACAAGGATGGAGACAAGTACACGCGCTTACAGGCCGATGGTCTGTCGACGTCTGGCGAACAGAATACAGACGACGCGGACAATGTCCTGGAAGATCTCACAAATCGCTTCAGTCGAGGCATGAACAAGTTCATGCATTTCGGCGGGCAGGATGGCAACGACAATGTGCCTCGTAACGATGGACCTGAGAGGACGAAGATGCAACTCACGAGAAGGTAGAGCAGCTTGTACGCAAGGAAGTACTATGATTCAGGCTAACACATGAACAAGCGCTACCAAATGGTCTTCTGGCCATCCTACTGAGCACTCCATCGCCAATGCCTACGTCGATGCGATATCCAATGCAAAGCACTACGTGTACATTGAGAACCAGGCAAGTAACATGAACCCCCCCTTTGTACACAAAGCCTGACGAACGTGCAGTTCTTCATCACCGCTACCAGCAAGAAACAGTACCCCGTAGTCAACAAGCTTGGCGCCGTCATGGTCGACCGCATCCTCTGCGCGCACCGTGCTGGCGAGGCCTTCAAGATATGGGTGGTCATGCCAGCGGTCCCTGCGTTCGCCGGCGATCTGCACTCAGACGGCGCCCTCGGCACACGGGCCATCATGGAGTTCCAGTACTTCTCCATCAGCCGCGGAGGCCACAGCATCCTTGAGACCCTGCGCAACGAAGGCGTGGAGGACCCCAGCCAGTACATTGGTTTCTACAATCTTCGAAACTACGACCGCATCAACACCTCGCAGACCATGGAAGACGCGGAGCGAGAGGCCGGCGTGTCGTATGAGGAAGCCCGCAAGGGTCATGACGAGCAAGTTGGAGATGGTTCCCACGGCGAGGGAAGAGATGGAGAGGGCCATTACGACCAGTACAGGCAGTACCAGAAGGGAGCCGCCCTCGTCGCAGACCACACCCGTGACACTGTCAGCTCCTGCTACATGGATGGCGCCCGCCTGTCCGACGTCGGTTGGGACGGTCCAGATCCCGAAGCGGAGATGGACGCGTACGTGAGCGAAGAACTCTACGTGCACAGCAAGCTCCTCATCGCCGACGACCGCCTCGTCATCTGCGGCTCCGCCAACCTCAACGACCGCTCCCAGCTCGGCACCCACGACTCGGAGATCGCCGTGGTCATCGAGGACCCGGCCCCTGTCGAGTCCAGGATGAACGGCGCGCCCTACACAGCCTCCCAGTTCGCCGCGTCCCTGCGCAGATACATCTTCAGGAAACACCTGGGTCTCCTCCCCGACCAGCGCTGGGACGAACCCAACCAGAACTGGCGTCCCGTTAATCGAGCTCCCAATGACTACGACTGGGGCTCTCCGTCCGACTACCTCGTCCAGGACCCCATGCATCCTGATTTCCACCAGCTGTGGGACGGCACCGCCAGGGTCAACACCGAGACATTCAGCAAGGCGTTTCATCCCGTGCCGAACGACCATGTGCGCACCTGGAAGGACTACAAGGAGTTCTTCAGCCGGCATTTTATCATTCCGGGCGTGGACAAGGCCGGGTCTGGCGACGAGGAAGGCGGCAAGGTTGAGTATGGCCACGTCATCAAGGACGAGTTTCCAGGCGGAATTGTTGAGCTGAAGGCGTGGCTGAGTCGGATCAGGGGGACGCTGGTCCAGATGCCGCTGGAATTTCTGGTGGATGTGGACGACATTGCCAAGGAGGGCCTAGAGCTGAACAGCCTGACCCAGGAGATCTATACGTGAGGGACTTTTAAAAGAGAGAGCGAGTACGGAATCAGTTTTTATTTTGCACAGAGTCTTTACAGTGTGCACTGGTGACGCTCCTCCAACTTGGATATACAAAGCAAGCAGACACCCGTTCAAGTCAATACGCCCCCAACGCCTCTAGTCGATCCGGTTGGCAGCTCCCATGGGAATCAATCGCCCCAGTTTCAGTCCGTCTTCTCGCTGACCCCATGCTGCCCTATCAAGCCGAGACCCAGCCCATCCTTCAGACCATGCACCGGCTCGTCCAGTCTAAAGTGGCCCTTGGATCGCCTGACCCGGCCGCGGAGCCACATCCACGCCGCCAGCAGCAGTCCCACGACCGAGCCGACGCTCAGGTACGGGTGCCTGACAAACCCCCTACGAATGTCGAGGAAGAAATTTTCAATCAGCGACGCCGTCAGCTTGGCCTTGATGGTGTTGGGCCCGTAGACGATCTTGTCGAGCGACTCGGAGATGGCGGTCCGGCTGACCATGATGTAGTTGCCCGTGGCGGTCTGGTCCCAATACTGGCGGCTCTGCGACAAGGGGTCAGTACTACTACTCGTGAGTCGGTAGGGGACGAGGGAGGAGAAGCGTACGTCTTGGTCGTTGATGATGACGCGCTCGCCATCCTTCACGTCGATGCCGTAGGTGGTGCGGATCCAGCGCTGCCAAAAGACACCGTCGACCCAGGCGAAGCCCACCTCCTTCTTGGCGTGCTCGTTCATGTCGATGCGGATGAGCTTGGCGTTACGAAGCGCACGTTCATCGCCACGGTCGGCGGCCTCCTCGATGCGCATCTGCTTGGCGTCACGCAGCTTCTTGCGCTCCAGCTGGAACTCGGAGATTTGACGATCCATCCACTCGTTGGCGGCGGTCTTGATCTCCTTGAGCGCGGTCGGGAAGCCGGTAGTATCGTCGCGGTTCAGAATTGCGAGGACCACAATCTTGTCGTCCATAATCTGCTTCGCGTTGGCCGCGGTCAGTTCAGGCACAAGAGGCAGCCACACGGAGCTCATCCAGTCCATGAGCCCATGGACGTCCCGCATGGCATCAGGGGTGATGGGCTCGTAATATGTCGGGCGGCCGTCGCGGGACACCAACAGACGCGGCCAGGTCGTCACCTTGAATCTCTCGGCGAGTTTGGGGTCGTTGGTCTTGACAAGCTTGGCGTGCCCAATGAGGCTCAGGGGCAGGCTCTCCAGGGCGGTAAAGTCCTCCGTCGTGGTGGCGTGGTCGTAAAAGTAGGTGAAGATGACGTCTTCCTTTTCTTCGAGCGCCTCGAACTCGGCGGCCGTCACGTCGGGGACGCCGCTGGCCAGGTCGAGGGCACTTTCAGCGTACGAGATGAAGTCACCCAAGCCTCGTAGGCCGTGGTATTCGGCGCGCTCACCACCCTTGAAGAACAGGATCGTAGGGTACGAACGGGCATTAGCCTCCTTACACAAACGGGGCTCCTTGTCACAGTTCACCTCACCCACGTTCAGCTTGCCCTGCATCGACTTGGACAGCTGATCCCAGGTTGGGCCCATGGCTTGGCAGTGGGGGCACCATGGAGCGTAGAACTTGATGAACCAAGGGTCCTGTGTCTTTGTGACAAGTTGCGGGAAGCTCTCTGCCGAGAGCGAGATCGAGACCCCGTTCGGGTTGGGCGTGGTCGTAGGCTCCTTCGGCCTCCTGTTGTTGAATACCTCGGCCGGAGTGGGTGACTTCCACTTGGCGTCAGGGGCGCTAGTGGCGTCGCCGGCGGACTTGTCCGTCTTGTCAGCATCCTGAGGCTCCTTGTCACTATGCTTCTTGGTGTCGACCTTTTCCTCTGCTTTCTCAGATCCAGCTTCAGCCCCAGCGGCCGATTCCGCGTCGGCTTTCTCGGTCGACTCGGCCGTAGTCTCGTCCGTTTTGCCTGGAGGATAATGTTTGCCAGCTTTGGGCAGCTGGATCGAGCTTGGCCGCGACCCTGGGCGCTGTTTCTCGAGCACGGTCTCCATGAGGACACCGAGCTCATCCATAGACTTGACACCCCTCAGGTCCTCGACGTCCACGCCGTCCTCGAAGAGGCTGGTCATGGGGTAGGTCTGCACCCCGTTTTTGACGCAGAGATCGTAATAGGCGACACAGTTAATCATGCCGAACCGGAAGTCGTAGTATTCGAGGAAGCTCGCGTCGCCGTCGCCATCGGAGAGGGATGTGTAGTAAAACTCGTACAGCGTCTGGAACGTGGGGGCGTAATCGATGCAATGAGGGCAGTACGGACTGGACAGGCAGATGGTTAGCGACGCGCCCGGTGCTGTCATCTCAGAGACCCGTACCTATAGTGCTTGACCAGCATGTACTTTGTCTTCTTGATCTCATCGTCGAAGTTGGATGGCGTGAGGTCCATCAGCGGGGGCACCTTGATGTCGTTGAATACGGTGGCCTTCTTCGCATTGATGGCCTCTGGATCCAGACTCTGCCCCTTTGCCAGCGCGGCGGCGGCCGTGAGTATGGCGAGAGGTGAGAACCTCATTGTGTGGTCTTGGCACCGTCGTGCTCTCGGTCGCGCAGGGGAAGCTCTGTAGTGTTCGCGACGTCGCGTTTGGGTCGTGAACGCGCACTGGGCACAAGAGGCCTTGGAGCAGGCGCAAGGGGCAAAGGGTCCTCGAGTTATCGATAATCAATTGGAACGGACGCCAAGCAGATGGAGGATCGGTAGCGCTGTCGCAGTAGCTCGCGTGGACGAAAGTCTAAGATCCTGGCCGCACTATGATGGGAGTATCGATATGTCTGCCAAGGCGCGCCCGACCAGCGAAAGCGAGGAGAAGGAAGGACTGGAAGCAAAGAAGATGACGGGCGGCACGCAGTGAGTCTGGAGTTTGGCCGAGACGGGGTTTCAATGGAATAGGACACGGATCCTGGATCGTCGCGGATGCCACCACAGGCTGTATGGGGATGGCATGGCATTGCGTGGCGTGGCATCGATGGCCAAATAGGCAACTGATTAGAAGCGGGTGGATCCCCCAAGACGCAGGGTGCATGTCTGTTAGTGCGTACAGGCAGCCTCCCGCCGAAACACTAACAAAAACTTGCTCATCTTCACTCTTCACTTCTTGCCCAGCTCCTGCCTCTCACGAACAACACATATTCCATGACTTCCTTTCAATCCGAGGACGAGCGAGAGAGGATTCACCATACAAACGACGCCTACACCCCCCCCAACCTACTCTATTTCCTCAAGATCACAATCCCATCGCTCAACATGGTAGCGACGAACCGCGATAGGCTATGGATCGCACATTGAAGCGTGGACGCGATGACGGTACCGGCAGCGAGAACGAAAACCTGAGCAGCTTGTCGAGGCCTATCAGTCCGCCAGGCAAGAGGCAGCGCGCTGCTTCAGAGGCAACGACAACATCAGAGGCAAGCGAGGATGGAACGAAGCGAGATGAGAGGGCTCCAGAAGCCATCAGAGGGGCTGAGAGTGCCACCCGTGCTTCACCTTGGCAACTCACTTGGATCCGCGACCTGCCCGAGGACCTGAATCGTGATGCAGTCACCTTGAAGGACCTCCTGGGTGATCCGCTAATCTCTCACTGCTGGGAGTTCAACTTCTTACACGACATTGACTTTCTGATGGACGCCTTTGATCCCGACATACGACATCTGGTCAATGTGCATGTGGTTCACGGTTTCTGGAAGCAGGAGGATCCCAACCGCCTGCGACTGGTAGTGCGTACATCTCGTCTGGCAAAGGCATCATTTCCCGTCACTGACATGAAGCTAGGAGAGTGCTGAAAAACGCCCCAATGTTCACCTCCACACCGCATACATGCCCGAGATGTTTGGCACACACCACTCGAAGATGATGATCCTGTTCCGGCATGACGAGACGGCTCAAGTCATCATCCACACAGCCAATATGATCCCTAAAGACTGGACGAACATGACAAACGCCGTGTGGAGGTCGCCCTCACTGCCTTTTGCATCGCAGCCAACCCAGTTGCAACCCGAGTGCACGGATAATCATCCGCTCGGCAGTGGAGAGCGCTTCAAGGCAGATCTGATGCACTACTTGCGCGCATACAATCAACGTCGGAAGGTTTGCAATGAGCTGGTCGATCGGCTGTGCAAGCACGACTTTTCAGCCATCAGGGCTGCGTTTATTGCCAGCGTGCCTGGGCAGCATAATGTCCACGATACGGATCACACGTCGTGGGGCTGGGCTGCACTGCGAAGGAACCTGCGCAACATCAGTGCCGTGGATGGACCATCCGAAATCGTCGTCCAGATATCCTCCATAGCCACGCTTGGTGGGAAAGACGACTGGCTGCAAAAGACGCTGTTTGAATCTCTCAGTAAAACGGCCACGGCCGGTGTGGCCAGGCCTCGCTTCAGGGTCGTGTTCCCTACCGCTGACGAAATTCGTGATTCGCTGGATGGGTATGCTTCTGGCGGCTCGATCCATACCAAGATACAGTCGCCGCAGCAGGCAAAGCAATTGCAGTACTTGCGGCCCATCTTCTGCCACTGGGGGAATGATTCGGCGAACGGAAAAGGTAAGCTAGCTAGCTACCTGTACACTGCTTTGCTTGTTCTGTGGCACAGATTTACTGACTGCCGCAGCATTGCCGGCAAACGTGCCTCAGCGCAAGGGCGGGCGGGCGCGAGCTGCACCTCATATCAAGACGTATATCAGATACAACGCGCAAGGGGCGATTGACTGGGCGCTCCTCACGTCGGCGAACCTATCGAAGCAGGCATGGGGCGATGCTGAGAGGAATGGGATCGCGCGGATCTCTTCGTGGGAAGTTGGCGTACTCGTGTGGCCCGATCTCGTGGAACAGCAAGGCAGTAGTAGTATTACCATGGTGCCCTGTCACCAGAAAGACACGCCCGACAGCTGTGAGCCAAGCACAACAACTGCCGGTGGCACGAAGATCGGCGTGCGAGTGCCGTACGACATGCCTCTGCAGGCCTATGGCGACGACGAGACACCGTGGGTTGCGACCATGGGCTACGCAGAGCCCGATCGGCTGGGACAGATGTGGTTGGGTTAATTTCCTCCCAGACCAGGGCGATGGACTGTACGCATCATCACTTTCTGGCATCTACCGCCCGCGCGCATGGTGCATGCTGCACAAGACACGAGGAAAGACAGTCGAGGGAATGCAATGGAGGAATTGAGTAGAATTGGCCGGTGAACGTGTTGACTAGATAGAGTGTTAGTCAGGGCGCCATGGACAATGCGCAGGGCGCGCCCGACTTGATGGCTGACCTACTGATTAAGGTTAGGACGTATATGGGAATCTGCGAGATGCCCATCCTCGCGCCAGTCGGCACGCTTCTTTTCCATGGACGGTGGGGGAGCGACCAACAGCGGGCACGTCGCCGCCGCTGATGGAGGGCCGGCGAGGAAGAAATGCGGGAGGAGGGGCCGGCGGCGGCGGCGGCGGCGTGCGCGGTGCGTGCGACTGATCAAGTCAAGTTTTCATTCATCGTCATTCTCTGTCGCCTCCTCTGCTTCACATCGCCCGCACAACTCGTGGATGAATGCCGGCGTTCGTTGTGGTGAAGCTCCTTCGCACAATACCTAGCCGACCAGATCAATCAGTCAGTCAGTCATCAGATCATCAGTCAGTCTGCCTGCGACTGTCTCATCGATTCTCTGGATCTCTGAGACATTGATCGCAGAGCCGAGTCACAACACGCCCGCGCCGGGTCTGAACTCAAAACCGACGGCGACCAAAGGCAACGTGGGCCGCGAAGCTCTATCTCTCTCCGATCGAGGCTTCAACATCTACACCTACAGTCCTCAACTTCCTCAGGTCACCCACCTCCCAGCCCAGCTGCCATGGGCCGAGATCGCACAGGCTCCTCCGGCAGCAATGCCAACCGCCACATCCTCTCCTCGTCCTTCCGCGCCTCCTCCCCCCTCGCCGAACAGTATCTGGCCGCCGATCTCGCCAACTGCTCCTCCGAGTCAGACGAGCAAGACGGCTCCGCCATTGACGACGACGGTGACGAGGATGACGACTTCCTCGACTCGGAGCACCACGATGCTCAGCACCACTTCATGTACAGGCGCGCCAGCGGCGTGGCATACGGCGGCTCGCGGCCCGTCCTCAACATACAGGAGGAGCCAGCGCCGCCCCTGACGGCGATCGAGCAGAAGATCTCGCGCGAAGCGGAGCGCAGCATCCTGCGAGACAACCACGTCCTCCCGCCCAAGCACCGAAACCAGCCCCAGTCCCAGAACCCCGTGGCCCGCATGTACCGCCACCTCTTCAGCACCAAGCTCCCCGTGGACGAGGAGGCACCCGTGTCCGTGCCCGCACGATCCCGTGAGACCGACCCTCTGCTCGGGGCACCGACCCCCTCGACCGACGACAACGCCCTGGACTATGCGTGGGAGGCCGCCGTCGCCTCGGGCAAGCTCAAGACGACGTGGCAGCGCGAGACCAAGACGCTGGCCGAGTACTCGGCCCCGTTGACCATCACCTTCTTCTTGCAGTACTCGATCAACGTGGCCAGCATCTTCGCCGTCGGGCGTCTCGGCAAGGCGGAGCTCGGCGCCGTCTCGGTGGCCAACATGACCGTGGCCATCTCCTGCCTGGCCCCCTTCCAGGGCCTCGCCACGTCCCTCGACACGCTCTGCGCGCAGGCCTACGGCTCCGGCCACAAGCACCTCGTCGGCCTGCAGTGCCAGCGCATGGCCTGCTTCCTCTTCACCCTCATGCTCCCCGTCGCCCTCCTCTGGACCTTCTCGACCGAGATCCTCATGAAGCTCATCCCCGAGCCCGAGTCCGCGCGCCTGGCCGGCCTGTACCTCAAAGTCATGATCGCCGCCATCCCGGGCATCATCCTCTTTGAGTGCGGGAAGCGCTTCACCCAGGCCCAGGGCCTGTTCCGCGCCACCACCCACGTGGCCATGATCGCCGCCCCGCTCAACGTCCTGCTGCTCTGGCTGTTTGTCTGGAAGCTGGACATGGGCTTCATCGGGGCGCCCATCTCCGTCGCCATTGTCGAGAACGTCTTGCCGCTGCTGCTCTTCCTGTGGGTGCGCTTCGTCGACGGCCGTCAGTGCTGGGGCGGCTTCACCCGCCGCGCGCTCCAGAACTGGTGGGTTATGGTCCGCCTGGCGCTGCCCGGCATGGTCATGGTCGAGGCTGAGTGGATGGCCTTTGAGATCATGACCCTGCTCGCCAGTCGCTTTGGGTCCGAGTATCTTGCGGCCCAGAGTGCCGTCGCCACGCTCGGCACGATTGCCTACCAGCTCCCCTTCCCCGTGTCGATTGCCGCGTCGACTCGCATCGCCAACCTGATCGGTGCCGGCATGGTCGACTCTGCCAAGACAGCTGGCAAAGTGGTAGGTCTTCCCATGTTGCTTCCTTGTACAAAGTCTTGACTAATACTGACCGGCAGGCTGTCTGGGCTCTTGTCCTCATTGGACTCTTCAACTTTACCGTCTTCTACCTGCTTCGCTACAAGCTCCCTCTCCTTTTCACATCCGACGCCGAGGTCGTTGACCTCTGTGCGCGCGTCCTTCCTGTTGTTGCTTTCATGCAGGTCGTCGATGGTCTCTCTGCTGGTGCTCACGGTCTGCTCCGTGGCATCGGCAAGCAGGCCATCGGCGGTCCTGCCAATCTCATCGCGTACTACGGCATCAGTCTGCCGATTTCCTTGGGTCTGGCGTTTGGTCTTGATTGGAGGCTAGAGGGCCTCTGGGTTGGCGTCTCTATAGGGCTGGTTGCGTAAGTCAAAGGCTGTCTGACAGCACACTCTATGCATGACACGTTGCTGACTTTGCCTGCAGGGTTTCCTTGATTGAATATCTATACTTATACCTCACGAGTTGGGATGCGGCCGCGGCAGAAGCGGAAGTCAGAAACAACGCTGGCTAAGTAAGGCACGTCCTTACGTTTGATTTACGACTGAACAAGTACACGGTTGGTTTTTGGCGCTGTAAGCATAACTGGCATTTTTCTCATGTCCATCTACCGCATTGTTTCCTGCAGAGGAACCACCTTTATTGAGTATCTTTTAGAATGGTATATAGAGCATAAAAACACGGCCATACTGCACAAGCATAGCGGGCAAACCATTTGATGGGTCGTTGTTTCATCATTGGTATCTATCAAAAACTCGCCTGCTTCTCCCGACTTGTTCCCCAAGCCGTGCGAGTCACTACGTATGTAGCAGCGCCCTCCATCCCTCCCTCCTTTTCCATAAACTCCTGTAAAGAAAAAGGTCAAGTCAGCTCGTGCAGTCGGTCCACGCTCATCCCAGCAACGAGTGCGTTCGCACAGCCTTGGGGCCATATTCACTAAAACACAGTCAGCCCCATGCGCCTTCTAGGTTAATGTACGGCCAAACTTACTTGTAGTCTACGCGGCTCAGGCTCGCCATGCGCTGCGCCTCGATACTCTGGGCATCCATATTGGAATGCACGCAGAACACAATCCTCGCCGCTACCTGTGCGCCGAGGAACATGCTCTCTTCGAAACCGTTCCGCGTCCACTCTTGAAGGTACGTGGGCAGGCTGACCGTCTTGATGGCCGTGGGCGTCTGGCTGTGAAAGTGCTGCGACACGACGTGCGTGGCGGCCCCGGCCTCGGAGCCAGGGCCCTGCGGGGTGGCCACCGTCGTAGGAGCGCTGGCACCGCCGGCAACGCCGAGCGTGTTGGCCGTCGTCGCGGCTTGGAGGAGCGGGTTCACGCCGCTGCTGCTGCTCACCCCGTTGGGCCCGAGCTGGTGCGGCGTGCCCGTGAAGGATCCGGTGGGTGTCTGCGCCCCCGTGCCGGTCGGGGTGGCCACGTTGGACGGCAGTTCGGACGTGAACATGGTCGCCGTGGAGGGCGAGACGAGGTGGCGCGCGTTGAGCGTCTGGAGAATGTTGTCGCGCAGCCCCCGGAGACGGGCCCCGTTGCCCACAAACACGAGATTCTCCCAGCAAGCGGGGCGCATGTACTGATCCTCGATTCCTTGGATCGCCCTGTAGATGGTCTGCACGATCCGGTCGATCTCTTCGCGGCTGGCAAACGTGAACCGCTCGAGGCCAACTTCAATGTCGCGCTTCACACGCTTGACGCGGAGTTCGGGCTCACTTGGGACTTCCTCCGCCTTGGGCTCGGCAGGTGGTTGAGTCGCGGGCTCGGCTTCTGGCTGCGCTGCGGCTGGCTTGTCGTCCGAAGCTTCGCCAGAGACATCAGCTTGCGACTCGGGTTTCGGCTCGGCGCCGTCAGCGCTTGCCGGCTCTGCAGGTTTGTTCTCTGATGCTGTTGTATCCGCAGTGGCAGGGGCAGCAGGGGCTGGGGCAGCAGGCGCGGCGTCTGATGCGACCTTTGGCTGTGGCTTGACCTCCTCCTGAACGACCTCTTCAAAGACGAATGTGTTGTGGGTTTTCTCCTTGTTCGATAACCGGGCGGCCTTCTGCGCCGTCGTCTCTACCTCCTTGGGCTTGCGCCCAGGCTTGCCCTTTTCCTTCTCCTTCTTAGCGAGGAATTCCTTGGTCTGCCCGCTCGTAACGATGCTCGCGACGTCGAGAACACCATCGTCGTCGGCCTCCTTTTCGCCTTCGGCGCCCGCCTCGCCGTTCTCAGCGGGCTTGGGCGGCGGCGCCAGTTCTTCGACAGGGGCATCGCCCGCCGCGCCCACGCCACGCGTGTCCTCGGTCGGCAGCTCAGCCAACGCCTCCTCTCCGCTCGCGTACGGCAGCACCTCGCAGATTGCACTCCTCTTCAGTTGCTCCGCCATGTCCTTGTTGAAGCCCTGGCCCTTCAGCAGCGCTTCCAGTCGGCGCGTGAAGACCTCCCCGCCGCTGACTGCCCTCTGGCCCGACAGGCCGCTGCCAATATCGACGTGGTGAACAACGCGGCCCTCGTAGATTGCTGACACGTCGACCTTTTCGTATCCAATGTCGATGACGGTCATGCTGGGAAACTTGAGTCCATACTGCGTGGCGACGGCGCTGTGGATCAGGCATAGAGCTGGCGTCCGCGTCTTTTCAAAGATGTATTGCGCAATCGCCTCGCAGTCCGGCCGTGTCCATTGCGGTGAGGCCATCAGCATGATGGGCGTGTTGTGGTACGTCGTCGTGAGCATGCTGTGCACGTGGTCGAGGAACGCGAGGAAAGCCTCCATGTTGATAATCCGGCCAGCTATCGCTTCGGTCAGCATGCTTGCCCCTGGCCATAGGCCATCAGTGCCTGCGCGCGGGCAACCTACCTTGCAACGGATACGTCGCGCCCTCGTCTGAATCCACGTCCTCTACCCATTCCTCCGTCTCAACCCCCGCAACTGTCTTTTTGCGCATATAGGTATGATACGGCCGCCACGCATCCCCATCGCGAAACATTCTCGTCGGGAATCGATGCGCTGGCGGTGTCAATTCGCTGCAGCCCATCTGGGCCATGGTCGTCTGGCTGCCAGGGCAGATGATGAGGACCTGCTCCTCGCGCCATTTGCCGGCGGACGACATCTTGGCAGGCTCCTGGTTGATGCTCTCGACGCAATCGTCAATGCGTGGGGGTTGGAGGTTGCGTCAAAGATTCTACGTTGCGTGATTGCCGGCGCGGTTCCGACCAAGCTGTCGCGTCGTCGCTCGTCGCGAGGCTGCTGTTCGATTCTTTGCGCGTGCTAACCAGCGGCGCTGGTTGCGGGCGGCTGGGCTGCATGTGGCGCTCAGTGTGGCTGAGCGACAGTACGGTCACCGGCTTCACTCGACACGTGACCACCATGCTCAACCACTCCAGCACAGACAGCAGTATTAGATTTCGATATTATCTTGTTGAAATCTCGTTGATCTTTATACAGCTCATTAGAGGCCTGCGGTTCATGTGTAACTCTCCACACTGAACTCGCAGCTATGCTCGGTCTTTGCCATTCCAACATAAACCCCCGTCATCAAACCCTTTCCTCCCTTGTTGGAGGGGGGGCGATTCTATATGCGCACCCAAAAACGCCATGATACCTAATGTCCCAACATGCCGGGCGCTAGCTCCCGATAAACATAAACGCCGATTCCCTTTGTACATGACAATGTGAATTTTTTTTCATCGTGATTGTGGTGCCTGTAAGCAGCAAATGCGCCCCCAAGTTGGATCCCAGAGTATCGGGGCGAGAAATACGCCTAGTAATAGTCGGTCGTAACGTAACTCATACATCGTTCATGAAGTCGACGTTGGTGCAGCAGCGGGTATCTCCGTCTTCGCTTCGGCCTGCTCTTCGACTGGTTTGGTAGTCTCAGCGCTGGCAGGCCTGTCGTCCTCCTTGACCTCGTTCCCATAGGCAACTGCAACATCTTCTGTCTGCGCTGTGGTCTTTCGTGGTGTCTCGTCTTGATCATCATCCAGGGGAAACTTGTGCTCAGAAGTAGGTGGAGTGGTGTAGACACCATCCTCGAAGCTGGAGTGTGAATCAGAAACGCCCGTGTCGATGGACGAACGATCCTTCTTCTCATCACCATCGCCCTTCGGTGCGCTGGCGGGAGGGGTGATTGTGACAACAGCCTCCGAAACCTCCTCCTCGTTGTTCGAGGGTAGCTCAGGAGAAGCGGATGGCACAGTGTGGCCAGATTCGATATCCTCAGCCGATTCCTCTTGGGGAGTGTTCTGTGTCACTGTTGCGTCCTTATTTTGGTCGTCTGTGATCTCCCTGGACGACGACTGAGGCTGGTCTTGATCATTGCTTTCAACGGCAACGTCGGCCTTCTGGGATGCTTTCGAGTCCTCGACAATAGGCTTCGCTGCCTCCTCAGCTTGCTCGACGCCTGAGTCAGGTTGCAAAGTCTCAACAAGGGGCAACGCATGCTCGGTGTCCTTAACCCGGGGTGTGATGGGTTCACAATCCTCGGGAGGCGGCGTCTGTAGCCGTGAGGCGACAGACTCGTTCTGGGTCTGCATCGGTGCCCGCTTCTTGTCAATAGATTCCACGTCGTTGTCGGCGCTGAGATCCGAGCCACTGAACTGATGGCGAAGAGGGCTCCGCAAACTAGCTGAGTCGGTTCCCAAGTCGCTCCGACTTTGCATGGAGGCTCGAGCTGGATTTCTGACCGGCAATGGAGGCGGTATCCGTTTGGGGATGTTGACCATGTTGCCTCTTGCATGGACGACGCGAGACGCGACGGCTTGTGTGCGCGCCGGCTGTACAGCCGCAACTTCGAACACGACGGGCTCCTCTTCGTCACTGGAGTCAACGTCTTCGTCAGACAGGTCTTCGGCATCCGAGCCGGCAGGAAGATCTTGCTCCTCACCATAATGACTGGAGCCTTTCGACCGACGATCAACATCCTTGTCATTCTGTGGGACGCGAAGATTTGAGCCATCCTTCTCTTTTTCGGGCGTAGCGACTCCTTCCCAGGATGGCTCGTCGTCTGTGTGGGCCGGTGGGCTACTCAAGTGCTTGAGAGGGGTCTCATCAACGGTGGTGTAGTCCACCTCTGCCGGCTCTTGCGCTTCGTCGTGCTTGTCCTCGATCTTGGACCGAATCCTTTGAGTCGGACTTCGACCTCTATCTTGCTCGCTGCGTCCTGGGCTCGGGCTGGTGTCCGGCGTGCTGTTGACGTCAGTCTGCGTGTGCGCGTCGGTGACCTGGCTCCGGATGGTGCGCGACGACATGTAGCTCTCGCGCTGGGTGTTGGACTTGAAGGTCTGGCTGCTCTGGCGAAAGTTGGTCCTGGAAGACGCAGCGCTCATGGGGCGGGTTTGGAAGTTGAGTTGACTGCTGGTCGGACGCAGACGACTTCCCGCTTCACGGATCTCCATGCCGGCCATCTCCAGAGCCAGCACACCAAACGGATCGGGGTCATCCACCTGTGGCACACCAAAAGCCTGCGCAGGGCGAGGAGACTGGGGTGTCGAGTTGGGGGAGGCAATGTTCGCATCCCCTGGCGCAGGGTCGACCATCAGCTTGGCAATGAGCGCAGGATCAAAGTCCGACCTGCCCTCGGCGAGTTTGATAACCTCGGATAGAGGCCTTGTCTCCTCGACATGGCGTGCTATGCTGCCCGATAGAATGTCCATCTGCGAGGCGTTGCAACCGTAGAATCGCTCGTTCTCGTTGGTGCGCTCGGTAAGAATGCAGCCGCTCATGTTGACCCTCTGCTCCTGACCTCGTGCTTTCATATACGTCAGGACAGTATTGCCCAGGCTCTTGAGATCAATCTCCAGGTCCGTCCCGGGCTTGTCCAGCGGCACCAGAGGGCCAGCGGTGAGTCCAACATCCTCCCCCAGCACAACCCGCGATTGGGTCATCGACTCCAGGGCGGCAAGGCTGTTCACGACAAGAACGCAATCGTACACGTCAACGCCGATGATAAAGCTCAGTGTTGGCGTGTGAAGCATAATGCCCGTCGGTGGTGACCATGTGCCGTCAGACTTGCGCGCGATGAGGATGCCGGAGCCACCGGAGCCTGTCATCCACAATCCACTCCTCATACAAGTGAAGACGGCGATGCCGGCAGCATTTTGAATGATTCGTTTCGGGATCTTCTTCGGTACTTTGACGGGCGTACTTGGTTCGGTCGTGGAAGCGTCCGATGTAGTTTCGTTGAGGGTCGCGAGGTATCCATCCGCTGTTAGACATCATGATCAGTCCCGATTCGCACGAGTCGCAGGTGCACAAAAGGCGCCGTCGCAAAAGATAGATCCTTACCACAAAACGATTTGATAATCCTAGCCGCCTTGTCGCACTCGGCGTCGAGCGTAGCTGGCCAAAAGGCTTCTCGCTGCACGCGGACATTGGCGACGCTGCCAGTGTTGCTGTTCCTCTGGTTCGCATTCTGCACATTGATCTTGGAGAGGCCGTTGAACAAGCTGCTGGCCCTTGCGCTGCTGGTACTTGATCGATTCGACCACCCAAAGAAGCCACTGGAGCTCGCGGCGGTCTTGTGCTGGCCAAGCGAGCTGGCGCTGGCGTTGTTGGGGTCTTTCGTGGCCGAGTTCGACTGCGCACTCGAGGCCGTGTTGTTGGAGGTGCGCCTGTCCCATGAGGGCAAGAAGGCAGAGACGCGCTGCATCGTGCTCGAGAGAAAGGCCCGGCATTCGAGGATGCCTCTCCGTCGTTGTCGTCTTCGAATTGGGCGGACACGACAGAGAGGAGAGCCGGAAGGGGATGGCAGGACGAATATAGGTTGGAATGGGCGTGGAGGAGTCAGACGCAGGGAGGTGATGGGTGCGTTTGGGTTGGGTTCGGGTCGGGACTAGGGTCCAACAACAGCCTAGCCTCAGGTCCGCCAGGTACCTCGCCTTACTTTATTCCTCGTTAGTCCGTGCTGTACCGCTGTCAGTCGAATCTGCCAGGTCACAGTTTGTCCAGACTCCAGCAAGGCTGGACTTGAGGTGGTAAATAAAGACAGGTCCGATAAACCCTGGTTGGTCTGAGATGGTCTAGTCTGAATGGGACTTGTTGTTGGTGCGCACGATCTTGCTAAATATCACAGTACCTGCAGGCGGACAAGTAACCAGACTTCCCATCACTGGTCGCCAAAGTCCATCGAGGCGTGACAAGCTTTGTTTGCTCGTCGTTGACCGTGACTAGGTGTTCCGTTGTACGTCAGGGTGAAGTTGGTTAACGCCAGGCTTCCAGCGCTCATTCAGAAGGCACTTACAGGGGCCCGCCCCGGAGGCTCAACCGAAGCCGCGAAGCTTTGCGGACTTTATTCATCGACTCCAGTCGCTGCCCCTGTGCACATCATCGAATTCCCCAATTGCTTGCCATGTTGGCAACATGCTACAAGTCATCGTGAGATTCGCGCACAGCAACGTGTCACATCAAGCCGATCCCAAAGCGCCGCAAGGATGAACTCGTTTGGAATGCCTTCTCGCCCCTCCAAGGGTCCCCGATCGCTCATCGGTCATCCTGACCGTTTGGAACAAGCACGTTTCTTCTCTGGCTAATACAAACTTACACACAGTACCACACTTCCGTGCCACTGCCGCAGGCGGCACTTCAGAAGCAAGGGGAAACCACTTTTCCCACCCGTCCCCGTCCCCGTACCGTACAGGACCTTGCAGAACTGGGCGCGGCCTTGGCCAGGACATGGAGCCTCTCAAGGAGTCGAGGACATGGAGTTCGGACCCAGCGTCCCTGCTGCTCTGAGCTGTCGTTCACACACTTGCAAGGCCATGATTCAGGCCCAGCAATGTGGTGGCCACACCTTGCGGCCAAACTTCTCCCGCTCTGCCGCCCACTCCGGCCGGGTCTTCTACTCATTGACAGGGCGATGTCCTTCTACAGAGTGCGCCCCGCTGCTGCATCTCGACACGAAGTACATGCTGAACCCAGCCAAGGGGCCTGGAGGCGACCGGAGCACAGGATGGTACATACGAGTTACGATTGACCCTATTCGGCCATGACTCGACCGAACCGCCGCTACGCCAATTAGACTTTTCACGTCAGCCAGTTTCCCATACCTCACGTGTCCCGAAATGTTCACACATCGCGATCCGCCACAATTGGAAACCCTTTTCATTTACTCTGGACGAGTAGTAATGGACGAGGGGTACATGCAGGCGCGTCATTGCACTTTGTTCAACTTTTTTTCAGGTGTAGCATGCCGCTCGTCAACCTCGCCGCAATAAGATGTTGGCCACGACAAGTGCTGGAAGACTGCATTCCAGTCATGACGCTGCATGCATGCATGTGGAAATGACTGAGCACATGATCAGATGTCCATATGGTGTCTCAAAACCCCCATGAAATGTTAATCAGCAGCTGTCACTGGAAGATCTGGTTTGTTACATCTGAAGGTGCCCGACGTATACATGTCTCACTCTCCTGTCTCAACTGCTTTGCAGGCCCCGACGACGTCCTTTGCGCGATTGCCGCTGGCTCAATGAGCGCAAGAACAGATCTTCAATCTACCCATCGCCAAACAAAAAGCCATATCAAGGGCCTGTTGATGAATGCTCGTCCATCGGCGGGAAGGCAACGATGCACCGACCTGGCGCGAAGGGACTACGCCTCATGTGCCCCATCTACCTCACTCATTCACGCGAAAACCCCGGCCCTCTTCCAATTCAAGCCTGCCGATCATGAAAATATCAACACCAGATACCATCAATAGTAATGGACGTTGGCGTTGCATACATGTATGTGTAGGTCATTTAGACTTGAAGGCACCTCACCTGGCCTGGTATTAGTCGATGGACCAATCAGAGCACATAGTGTGGAGCTCATCAAGACGACAGACCATCAGCCAAGGGGTTTGGTTTGGTCCGATTCAATTCTTCACCTCACTCAATCACCGTGGACCACATCCGACAGGATACTGCCGCCTGACGATCCGTCTCCAAATCTCAAGGACGACCATGTGACAGGCTGCACAACACTCCACCGAGAACAACGACGCCGACTCCCATACGCAATGTTCAAGTAAGCCTCAGCCCAGCAGATGTACTGTCCCTAGCTTACGCTATCACCAAGAGCATACAGGAATCTCTCGCCCAAAGCCCGCTTCGGTGTCGGCCTCACCATCATAGCCTGGGGTTGTGCCGGGCCCTACTTATCTGATCGTGCGGAGGAGGTGTTTGGCTTCACGCCGACTGAACAGGACAAGGAGAATCTGGAGAAACTCAAGCCGCGTTTGACCGCAGTCGACCGCGGTATCGACACCGATGAGAAGTCATGAGATAACAAAGGCTCCAGCATCCGACATTGAAAGGTCAACTTTTGTTATGTATGATTCAAGTCTATGATGCACTCTGAAGATTTTGCCTAGCCTCTGCCGGTGTACAACTCCTTCCACACACCATGCATGGGTTGCACTACCGGTCTATCATCATCCTGGCGAGACTGTTCGTTCCTGCACAGGATATATACAGCTCATCGTAAACCACTGCCAAGCCACGTCCGTGAGTGACAGAATTCCTTGTCTATCGTGAATGTGTGAAGTCTAGTAGTAATGCAACCCTCGCAACTCCGACCCTTGGTTTATTTGCCGAGAATGCATTGCAGGAAATTGAGAAGACCACCGCCGAGCCCGCCCCATCAATGCAGAAGATACTGAAAACAACTTGTGGTCCAAGTGCCATGTCGAGATCTGACTGAGCCCTGCAGCAGCGGCAAGGAAGAGACAGACTGGCAAAGCCAACAAGGTCCACAAGTAACAGAGAACAGGGGTAAATGACCAAAAAAAAAAAATACACAACGCAACATAGCGCAACGCCTTTTGCATGCAATTCGTCTCCTCATGACGCCTCCAAGGACGACATCCAGAGGCCATCCCTCTAGTCAAACACTGCGCCGATCGATACCATGCCAATGTTGCCAATATTTTGGCTCAAAGTTGGTCAGACCAAAGAATCCATTGGCTCGCTTGCCGCCTCAAGCAGTCATTTCTTTGCTTTGCCAAAAGGTTGTCGGTCCAGTTCCACGTAGATGCCAGATTTCACGTGCCTTCCTCGTCGAATGTGGGTAGCCACGCGCCACATCTAAGTGACTCGTGTTGCACTCCGCTGTCTTCAGGAGAGGAGGCTATGCCTCTAGAAGAGACGCGGCGCTTTAGCGAATCAAACAAGTTGTTGGTATTTGGCCCCAAGGCGACGGGAAGAGTTCGAAAAGGCCTTCGAGAAAGGTGGAAGTCTTAGAATACAGTCGAACAGCTTTTGACACACAAAGATCCGTGCTTGGCTGCAGAAGCTTGGCATCGATCGGGCACGGCTCGCTAGAATCAGGATCGGTTCTGGTTGCGGTCTGCGTCTACCAGAGTTAGAGTGTGTAGTCTAGGGCAGATATTGAGAACACGTACCAGCCTGAAACATCTGCGACCAGTCAAGGCCAGACTGTTGATTCGGGTTCGAGCTTCCATACATCGGCATCCCATTCTGACCGGTGGGCATACCGTTTTGACCAGGAGGCATGCTGTAGCTGGACATGGGCTGGCCATTCATCGAGTTTTGCACCTCGTTGCTGCCGTAGGGCTGCGAACCACCCATCGGGGGAGGACCGGGCGGCATGGCCCTGCGATCTCCGTTAGAGTTGTCAAGTCGGCCAATGCTGCTGGAGCGAGACATGTGGTTCTGGTCGGAGCCCATGTTGCTCATGCCGTCCTGGACGGGCACCATGCCGAAGGGGTGCTGACCCATGTTCTCTTGAGGCATGTTGTTAAGGCCGTTGAGCTGATTAAGATCACCCTCTTGACCGGCAGCGGCGCGCTGAGCATGCTTCTTGACGTGCGCCTGGGGGTGCGAAAGATGGCTGACGCCCGTAGGGTTGCCGCGGCGAATGGAGCACTTCTGGAAGTGACGCTTGAGGATGTCACTCCGAGAGAAGGTGTCCCGGCAGAGTACACACATGTAAGGACGGTCGCCGGTGTCTGTAGATTGTCAATTGTCTGTATGCAGAGGCGCTACATTGAGACTTACGTCGGAGAAGATGGCGCTTCAAGTGCTTTGCGTGCAGGTACGTCTTGGTACAGTGGGGGCATGGGAATTTGCCATCGGCATCCTTGACAGGGATGACCGTGCTTTTGGCTCCAGTACCAGCGGCCGGTGCAGCAGGACGGCCAGGGGCACTGGGCAGGATACCTCTACGACCCTGAGAGCCGACAACGTGCGTGGGCTGTTCGCCTTCGGGCACCATGGGCTGCTGCTGATGCTGCTGCATCATCTGGCCACCAGGCCCGTACGGCGAAGGCGCGCCGGGCTGCTGCGACATGATGCCACCCGGGGGCATAGGTCTCAGGACAGGAGGACCGCGGTTGCCACCAGGAGGAGCAGGTGCAATGGGCTGAGGCCCCGCGGAGGTGGTGGTCGCCTGGGGCATCATACCGCCCGACGTTGGGTAGCCAGGCTGCGGCTGGTACTGGTTGTGCTGCTGGGGCGGCATCGAGTACATGCCACGGCTCGCTCCTGGTTGCGACGTCTGCTGCTGGTAGCTAGGCAGATTGGCATGGTTCGAGTTTGGCGTGTTCGGGGTGCCAGGGGTCCGCGGCGTATGCGGGTTGCTTCCGTATAGCTGCATGTTAGACGCGGAGGGCTGCAACGGAGGCAGCGTCTGGGGAAGAGGAGAAGCGGATTGAAGATGATGAGGCGACACGGCCGTGGGAGATGGGTATGTCTGAGGGGGCGCGGACGAGTTGGGTTGCGCGTAATGAGAGCTTTCCATAGGTGATGCTCACACGAGACGCGTGTGTGCTTTGATGGCAAAGCGCGCGTGGTGGCCTCGTCAATGTGGGGAGGGAGATGGAGGTGTGCGCGCGCAAAGCGTGAAGCAAGCGTGGACGCGACGAAAGTATCGCGAAGGACGCAAGTTGTAGCGTCGTCAGTAGACTTTCGCGATGTGGATGCAAATGTCCCAACGCGGTGTTTGAGGCTCGTGCTCGTGGCAGTTTGCGGTGGTCCTAGGGAGGGCCCTCTTTCACAAAGTAGGTAGGTGGTGGGTGGTAGTAGAGGGGAGACTTTGAGGTGGAGAAATGGGTCTCGAAGCTTTTTATTTCTTCTGACCGAAGCGGGCAGGCACGCAGCAGATTCGAGGGGAGGAAAAAAAAATCAGTGCCTCGACGAAGTCGGAGGGGGTGCTTGCAACCACGATTCGGGGCGTTGACACCTCTGAGCGATCAGATTGGGCCGACGAGGGGTGTGGGTGGTGTGCAAGTGAGTGTGTGGTGGCAGCTCAGTCTGCTGCGTTGCCGGCACGTATCCGAGAGAGAATTAAAGGCGCTCGCTCTCACGACGTTGGTTCAAGGCGCGATTGATCGCAACACGATGGCAGCGCGAACGGGAAGAGTGATTGGAGACACTTGCGACGTTTTGGGAGAGAAACTCTGACGGTGTGTCCCACTTTGAATCTCTGCGGCGCGCTTTGTTGGAGACAAGTGGGCCTCTGGTGCGCTCAAGGGCCACAAAAACCACGGACTTCTGATGGGTCCCGACAGTGTGGTCCTCAAATTTGGCGACAGGTACGGAGTACGTGCGATGCTAGTCGCGAAGCGGCGTAGAGTAACAATTGCAAAACTGTAGGTAGGTGAAATGACACAGAAGTGAGGCTTCGAGACCTGGATGATTCCCTACTCTGACGGCAAGGTGAGGGAGAAGTAAGGTGAGAGAGACGGGCGAGCAAGCGTGGGAAGAAAGAACGGGGGGGCTTGTAGTGAAGAGGGATAAAGGTCGGAACGTAGTGCAGGGCTTGGCCAAATAGCTGGCTGACAAAAACCAGGTGCTCAGGTCCTCCAGTTGCCTGTAGCCGTCATCCCAGGGTGCTAATCGACGCCTGTTCAGCGCTCTGCAACCGTCATCTCCAGTCGCTGGCACACCCACTACGTTCATGCAGGGCAGCGTTCGACGTCACTGGACGATCACCAAGAGCTCCAGTCCAGTCCCGATCGGGGCGCGGTTTTCATGAACCGATGTCTTACAATGAATCTGGCCTACAAATGATATTATGATCGCGGCTTCTTGAAATCCCGTGTGCAATCATCATTATCGAATCTTCCGCAGCAACAATACCGGCACGTACCATCACCAGTTTGTCACCACGTACTACAGCTGCATTGCATCAACAGTAATGCCCGAAAGAGGAAACGTCGCGCCGCCCAGGATGTTAGTTGCGCAGCACCACCCCTGTCGCGCCATTGCTGACAGGGATGGGGCCGCCCTCCAAAAGACATGTACCGGTACGTACTCCAATGAACCGTAAGTTCCAACATGAACGTTCAGTGCTGTGATTGATGAGTCGCCTGATCCGTGCCTTGAGCGTGCCCTGAGTCAAACATCGCTCGTCCCGCCGACGCGTTCCTCGTTTACATGTTTCCGCTGAGGCCCCACCCATGTTTTCCCAAATCACCCGCTCATCAGAGACTGTACATTCCAGTCGTTGATAGTACAACCGTAGTATTTACCAATTTGTTGGAGTTTCTACGCGCGCATTGTTCAGTGCGTCAGGGCATGTTCGTGTTTTTTGGTAATCATTCTGTCGTTCCCGCGAGATGTGCTTCCGCTGCATGGACGAACCTGTACATAATTACAAATCAAAAGTTCTTAGATTCAGGACATGCATGGCTTTGGGAATGCGAGGCATGAATTTCCCTAGCATTACTCTCTATGTTCGTTTCCCCTTTCACCTTCTCGAGTCTTCGAGAGTTGTGAGTTTTCTTGACATCAAGATGCTCTGGAACATTATGGTGGCAATGGGCAAGGCGCAGCCAAGACGCTCGTGTTAGATGCGCAATAATGAGCAGGCCTAGATCCTCCTGACAATTAGAGATGCCACTAGGTAAAATGCATTATGCTTTTGTATTTTATGAGCTCATACAAGCCTTTGATCACGATTACGTGTCAAACGCGCTGCTTGTGCGGTTTTGCACCTAACACCACGAGCGCCTGATTTACTACTACTAGTACATAGTAATATGTCGTCCATCTATACGGAGCGTACCGCCCATCAACTATCAATTGTATGCGTAGTATGTAGTTTAATGAATGGATAACAGTGGGTAATGCGAGCCCACCAGACAAGGGGCAATTATTTTGACAGGTAACACAGTCGAAATCCAGATGTTCCCCTCATCGATGCTATCAATCTGTTCAAGCAAAGCTAGGCACCGCAGCAATGATGCCAGGGAGAGGTCCGCTGTTCTTGGAGAAGAGGGCTCAGGGTCGCTGAGGGGGGCACGGGCACCATTCCACATAATAAACAACTTGAAGCTCAGCTCCAGTCTTCAACAATCCCCCTGGCCCGTACTCACGTAGTCAGCATCGTCAACAACAAAGTTCTGGGCTCATTGGTACGGAGTGTATGATCGCATCATAATATCCCATATGGCCGTCGCCAAGAAACGGCTAGCTGGCGCCTGAAAGCCATCAATTGGCTTTCGGCCAATCTCGCAAACTGTAACCGTACCGTACCGTGACCTGTCGGGCATTGTCCGAACACCGAAGGCACGACTTGACTCGACGACGATCATCAGAGCCCGGACTACAATTCTACGCACTGATGAACACGACTCAGGATACCTGCGAATCATGACCAGGTGATTTTTGATATCTGCAATCAGTCTGCTCAGTCGTTGCCGATAATAACGGGACACCACGCAAGCGGACAAATTGAAACGGTGCATGTAGCGAAACCTTGGCTCACTGCGCAGCTGCCATGATCGGCGGCGACAGCAGTTGGATGAACTTGGATTGCGTTTTGTTGGTGGTTTATGTCATAGCTTACGAATGACAGTTCGACGCACCCCTCTTCTCGCCCACCTTCACTTTCCTTGCCTAAATCAAAGTCAATTTGTGTTGGTTTCTGACCATGGGAACTTGAATAAACTCTATCTCCCTTTTGGAGGGCCGTGCGCAGAGTTGGGCCAGATCGTCGAATGTCTCATCCCTTCAATTTATTTGTTGTTGATGCAGCAAAGTTGCGGAAAACGGTGTGCGAATACACGCGCTTCCGTGTAGCCGCTCGGCCGGCTTACTGCTTTGGGCAAGCCGGCTGAACGCACGTAATGTGGCTGGAGGTACGTACGCACGTACATTCATTACCTCGGCTAATCGCTGCCAAAGTAATACCAGTCTCTTGCGCTCTTCTCAATTTGCTGCTGATCAGACATGCTCTGTCGCATCTCGAAAGACACAAGACTCTCCACCAGCACAGTGTTCGACTATGTAATAATGTGTGCAGTTGATAATCCACCAAACAAGCTTGAAGAACCAGGCACGCAGCGGGATAGTGCTTTTACGGGGCCTCGAGAGCCTCAAGTGGAGAGTTGAGTGCCGACGGTTTCTCCAACACTGCGTCTACTACGTAATAATCATCGGTCCCCGTCAACTCCACTAGGACAGACGGGCGCCGCCCGGGTCTGTCACACTCGCACGGCGACGCGGCGTATCCCACGCGCGAGGCAGGCGCCACTCACATCTGCGCGGATCACGAATTTGGTCAACATCTTCATGAAGAAACAAAACTGCAGTCATTTCTTCATCGTAGTGAGATTTGCGATCACATGCACACTGTTGCTCCAGCTCAGTCAGGCTTACCTGTAGGTGGTACGGCTGCAGTGACGATCAAAGGCCATCCAATCACAGGTTGTCTTTGGCAGCAACAACCAAAGGGGTTAATTGATTACCCGCTCTTCCATCAACCAGTCGCGTGCTTTCATAATAAAAGACGGCAGTCTCACGCTCTCAGCGCAGGTTGGAATACGTATTTTACTGTTTAATAAGACCCGGCGTGCGCAAGTGCCAAAGTGGTCTATCTGTTCTACTAGTACGTAGGGGCCCCTCGCTACGATAAGTCCAGGCACGTAGTTGGCCCTAATTGCGCGACTACTGTGGCAATACCGTAGGAATGGCAAGCATGTGGCTGAGCATGACTTGATTCCTCAGCGCCATCTCTACAGGAGGAACCTCCTGTCGTTATACTGTAACACTTGTAACGAATTACTGATCAAACTCTGTCTGCGAGTTTGGACTTTGGAGCTCACGGCCGGGCCGGTGCATTTACGTCACCGTCACCCTCCTAGTTGGCTGTATTGCTCGAAACTGCAGGGAACCCAAGATTTAGCGTGAAATCTACTGCATGATCAAGACGTGCATGCAGGCGCCACTCAATTTCTAGCGGTGGTCGTTGCGCGCAGAGCCCCGCCCGGCTAGAACGTCGGCACAGTAATTCAAGGGTCGAGGTACCGCTACTTTCACCGTCTCCACCCCGACCGCGACTGGAAGCGCGAAGCCTGAGAGTTGATGGATGGGGGCCATCTCGGCGGCCACGTGGAAGTGGCTTCTCAGCTCAAGCCTCACGGCTGTTCTCAAGGGCGCGCGGCAAGTCTGGGCCACAACAGAAAAAGCCCATAAGGTGCATGACACTCTCACGATGAGGCTCGTCCAAGCAAGACGGAGGCTCTCATGTTTCACCGCCAAACAGCCTCGGGTCCGTGAGCTCGTCGTCCAGCTTGCCGGAGCCTTGACTCCTAGGCAACCGGGCATAAATCGGATGCACGTCGGTATCTGATGCACCGGCGTTTAGCTGACCGCCCGACCTCTACGGAGGACGAGTTCAAAAGTTATGCGTTGCCAAGAAACTAGCCATAGTTGGCGTCTAGCCCGAAGTAGCCCCCCGGGAAGTTTATCACCAAATTTGGTGTAAAAATTCCCCTCTCATAACCCCTCTTTGACTGATAAATCGATATATACTTTGGAATATCAAACTTTTTGACGAAGCCGACCGCGATTATGCCGCACACTAATATTGCAACGAGGGGGATGGTTATAGGTATGAAGGCTAGCGGTATGACTACTAAAGAGGTTGCCTCTATCACAGGCCTGACTCTAAGCACGATTAACCGTATCTACGGCAGAGCGTGCGAGGCTGGATTCGACCCAGCCGAACGCCCTTTGAAGCTTCAAGATACCGATGTTAGCGACCAACCTCGATCTGGCCGGCCGTCGAAACAATCCTCGAATAAAGAGCCAATCTTGAATATTGTACGCCGCGATCGATACGGAAGAGAGAAGAGTTCTGCTGATATCGCCGGCGACCTTAGCCTCTTAGGCATCGAGATCTCAGCGACCACGGTTTGGCGTGTGCTCCACGCCGCTGGCTTCCACAAGACGAAGCCGACGAGGAAGCCTGGTCTGACTGCTCGGATGAAGAAAGAACGCCTTAATTGGTGCCTGGCACGGCAAGATTGGACCCTCGAGGACTGGAAGTCTGTGATATGGTCTGACGAGACCTCTGTGGTGTTGTTACATCGCCGTGGTGCCTATAGGCTCTGGCGAACGCCTGAAGAGAAGGTGAATAAGAGCTGTATCCGTGAGCGCTGGAAGGGCTCTTCAGAGTTTATGTTCTGGGGTAGCTTTTCATACGATAAGAAAGGCCCCTGCTATTGTTGGTGCCCGGAGACTGCTGCTGAGAAACGCCTTGCTGAGGAAGAACTTGAGGCTATGAATAAGGCCCTTGAGCCTGCCGCGAAGGAAGCCTGGGAGC